>NW_012077731.1:0-343 GCF_000956235.1 Wasmannia auropunctata
AACAAGTATGTGATACTTCGGTTTCAAATTGTCATTTGTTATTTGGAGATACAATTTATGGTGTTCATTAACGAGTACTCGTAAAACATTTGGGTCATTTTTGTGAATACTTTTGGCAAAGATAATATCAATTATTTCTCTTAACAGTTTATATAATAACCAAAAAGAATCATCATCAGGTACTAAATCACCTACCAAAAGACCAAAATATTTTACGAAACATAGTGTTTAAGCAGCATTCATTTTCAACGTTAAATTATCTAAATGTTTTCGAACGATAAAAGGAGGCTTAGATGATTTATCAATGAATCCATAATCAAATACATACATTCGAGATCGGAAG
>NW_012077732.1:0-655 GCF_000956235.1 Wasmannia auropunctata
CTTCTTCCTATATTTTATCTCCTTACTACATTTTTAAAAATTTTGTTAAAATCTATAAATTTTAATAGAGTAAATATATAACGGTAAAATTATTATTAGAATGTTACCAATCAGTTTTCTTTCCCAGTATGCTTTTCTCAAGATAATATTATTTTTTATCTTTTTAACATTTTCTTCGATGGATAATGTTTAAATTTCTTTCCCGTGATTCTTCGAAACTTTTGCAATTCGCATTTGAATTTGTGATTTCATAACCAGTAAAATAGAGATTAGAGAAAATGGAACAAATAAGAAGGTAATATTTTATGCAAAAAATAATTAAATTTACAGTTTATGTAATTAATATTTTATTAATACGTCTGTTTCGGAATAACAATTTGGTAATTCCGTTAATAATGTGAATCTGATGCTAGGTAATTTTAAGTTTTATTTTTGAAAAAAAGTTTGTTTCTACGAATTATTATAAATCTTCTTTCTCTCTCTTTTTTTCTCTACGTTAATCAGTCTGTCTATTTGTATGTTTGATTTAACTGAAAGCAATCTTTAATTAACAATCTCACGAAACTGACGATAGTTAATATGGGTCTCTTCAGAACGCCATATTATTACTATCAATGCTTGCGTAATTACATGTTCGGCAAATTGATTGAACAAA
>NW_012077732.1:2703-3664 GCF_000956235.1 Wasmannia auropunctata
AATTTACCGTAAGAAGTAGAGCAGGTAAACCAGGTTTAGCTTCTGCGGAAGCTTCTGCGAAAGCTTCAGCTTCGGCCGCAGCTTCAGGCGCAGCGTTAGCGGAAGGATGAGCTTCGGGCAAGGGACTAGCCCATGTCAGCGAGCCGCAAAGGCCTATAACAATCACTGCGATGAACAAGAATTTCGGAACTTCCATTGTTGTATTCTAACTGTCGCTTAATACATCCGCTTTTATACCCTACGACTAACAGATTATTTCCAGGAAATATGCATAAAGCTCAGATAAGAAATTATGGAGTGTGGTTAAAAGTTAGATATATTTTTTGTTACCAATAAATCTGTGACTTTCAATACTTTATATTGATACATAAGCTATTTTTGAAATTTATTCTTGAAGTTTATAATGCGTATTTACAATTTTATTGATATATTTATACTTGTATTAATTTATTTGCATTCTTGATTGATATAATTAGTTACATTTTCAAATATTTGTTTTTTAATCTTTAATTAAAATTATTAATTATCACATTATAAATAAATAATTTCAATTATAGCTGAAATATTGGTTTTAAATGCAACTTTGCTACGAGGATTAACTTTGGTTTTGAAATGAGATCATATTAGTGAGATACTAAGAGACTCAGTAGAAAGTAAACTAGAATATAGGTAGTAATTGATTAATTACTAATCATTCAGAATTACTAATTACATTTTTCTTATTTTCTACTCGAAATCGTGATAAGTATAATAATTTAATATTAATATAATAATTTTTATCGTGTAGATATTTTGAATTTTCATTGTACTGTATAGATAACATATATAGGGTGACCCAAAACTCGTGGATTTCCTTTTAAGTGCGGATTTTTTAGAATATTCTAAGACGAAAATCCTAATACAAAAATATCGAGACTATAATAGTTTTTAAATTAGTAGCGATTATTTCTGTCTCTTATAC
>NW_012077733.1:0-1267 GCF_000956235.1 Wasmannia auropunctata
CCAGCCCGCTCAGAGATGTGTATAAGAGACAGAATCAAGAAAATGATAAAAGTAGTATTTCATGAAAATCCACAAATTTTTAGAAAATAGTACAAAAATTTACAAATTTTAAAAATGAAAAAAAACAACAAAATTTTAAGTTAAAACATCTACTTAAAACATGTACTTACTTGTAGAATACTACAATTATTTATAAATGACTATGAAAATCTATCAGATTCTACATATCATAAAACTATTGAATTTTGAATCCAAATCTGTTTTTAATTTTCCCTAAAATACTACAATTTTCTATGTGTATCAACAAAAACAATTTGTTTTTCCAACTTTAAAATCTATTTCAATTATGGTTTATTAAAGTTTTTACTTTTTTGTTCAATATTACAAGTTTCTACACAAATCTACCAACTAATAATTTCCTAACAGAAAAAATTTTTACAAATAAGTACAAATTTCTACTAAAAATAAAAATTTATCAAAATTTCTATTTTCTATATTTCCGTAGAAATATTTATTTTTTGGAAAAATATATCTACGCAATAGTACCACTAATTACAATTTTCTAAAATCAAGAAAATGATAAAAATAATGTTACATGAAAATCCATAAATTTTTAGAAAATATTACAACAATCTACAAATTTTGAAAAATGAGAAAGAACAAAATCAGTAGATAAAACATTTATTTATTTGTAGAATACTACGATTATTTAGGAATGATTACAGAAATCTACCAGAATCAACGTATCATCAAACTGTTGAACTTTGAATCCAAATCTATTTTTGATTTCCTATAAAATATTACAATTTTCTACATATATCAAAAACGATTTATTTTTACAACTTTAAAATCTATTGCGATTATGGCTGTAATTAAAATTTGTAATTTTTTGTTTCATATTTTGACATAGAATATCACAAATTTCTATAAAGAACAACAATATTTTTCAGTATTCTACGATTTATGAATCCGTGAAAATCTATATAATTTTACTTTCTTAAATAAAATATTACGAGTTTCCACAGAAGTTGGGAGAAAATTTTTATCACTTGGAGATGAATATTTCTAAACGGTTGTAACTTCGTGTATAATACTACAAGAAAACGGAATTCTTAAGCTTTTTACAATTCGAATTGCCAATAAAAATTTAAATATATATGTTGTTTCTTCGTTTCTTCACGTACATGATAAAGTTTCATGCAACCCTGGAAAAAATTTTAATGAATAACTACAAAAAGCTACAAAAATAGATCGGAAGAGCACACGT
>NW_012077734.1:0-431 GCF_000956235.1 Wasmannia auropunctata
CGTATGAAATGGAAAATACATTTTAACATCTTTAAAACTTGTTTTTTGTCAGATCATTTATCTATCTGACAGAAATTTTGATTTCTGACAATAATTATAATTTATTTAAAATTCTCTAGAAACAATAATTTTCTTAAAATATTAAATTATGTAACTTCTTGAATTATGTAACTTCTATATCTAACTTCTTGAAAATTGTTACTTACAATGTATTACTATTATTTGTTCTTTCTACTTTTATTATACCATACACTCGGCTGCAAAATTAAAGCATCACCCATTCTGATCACTAAAAATAGGCAAATTTCAAAAAAGTGTAACTTCGTCAAAAATGATCGTATCGGAATGATCAAAAAAGCATTTTAAAGCTTAAAGTCTCTACTTTCGACACCCATAATTCATTAAATTATTTACTGATTCTTTACAAAGCT
>NW_012077735.1:0-322 GCF_000956235.1 Wasmannia auropunctata
TCTAAAAAATGTGACGTCATAGACAAATTCTGAGAGCAGCGTTGTTTTCAGTATCCCAAAATCTACGAAAAACCACTCTCCTTTTGCAGGAAACTTTTAGCATGTCGATCAGTGTAATAAACTTTGATTCCACCTCCTCCCTCCCCTCCAACTCTGATAATAATTGTCACCTCAACTTGAAACTTTCCTGCAATTAATGTCTCATTGCAGGGTACCATTTGGCACACAGTTTAGTCCCAAAATCGAAAATACAAAAAACAAACGATTTTATATTTTAAAGTCACTCTTTACTTAAAATTAAAATCAATCACTCGTTCGTTAT
>NW_012077736.1:0-339 GCF_000956235.1 Wasmannia auropunctata
AAAAATTTCTCTTCTTCATGTATCGTCAACTGTATACATGGTACTCAACATTTTAAATTTCGCGCTAGCATTTGTGACCAATTTTGATTGGCTGCCCCCACTCTGCTCTGCAATTATGCGCAATGTTTCACCTTGTATTCTTACACCATGCATTAGACATCTATTATGGATTAAAAAAAAAACCTGATATACGGCATCGCCGATAGATGGAGTCAGCAAAGTTGTCTTTCTCGTATTTAAAAAACGATATAGAATGGAATAAAAGCCGCAGTATTATGAGATTTTTTTATTCATTAACAAAATGATTCTTTGAAAGTAGTCTTCAAAATTGATTTTTAA
>NW_012077737.1:0-478 GCF_000956235.1 Wasmannia auropunctata
AATTAATTTTTATTTTTACCATTTTTCTCAAAAATGGTACTGTATTGTTTTGTGGAAAGTTGCGAGCCGAAGAAATACTGCAAAAAAGGTGAAATACATGACTCCAACCTGCAGTTTTACGGGTAAATAAAAATTATACTTTATAACTTACACATTGTACTTAAATTGTATAAATACACAACAACGCATTATTATAATTATAATAAAGCTTTCCATGAAAATAGATTCAAAAATAAATAAGATATGTACATATACTTCCCACACAGCACGAATGACCGTTTGCCAACTAATAGTCGACTTTTTTCAGTCAAGTTAAAGCCGACTGTTAAAGTTGACATTAAGCCGTCTATTTCTAGGTTGGTTTTTGTCAACTTTAACTGTCGACTGTAAGTCGACTTAGAGTCAAACATTTTTAGAAAATCAAAGTCGTCTTTTACTAAATAATTACAAGACTGTCGCTAGATAGCGTTTGCTGGTA
>NW_012077738.1:0-445 GCF_000956235.1 Wasmannia auropunctata
TGGAGCTTTATAACTCGAAAAGTATTCAATGAAGAAACATTTAATTATAGTGTTTTGGAAAGCTCTCGAGGTCAGCTACAAAATATGTAATAAAAAATAGGGGATACCATTTATAAAAATTGAGGTTACTTTCATGTGATTCAAATAATTCTTCAAGGTCAAACCAATGGTACCATCTTATGATCCCTTCGAAACCAAACAACTTTTGTCTGAAAATTTTTCTCTCCCGGGCTGCTTGATTTTCGAGATATTCGACTGAATGGATTAAAATGGTCCACCCTGTATATATATATTATTTTATTAATATTTATAGTTTTTTAAACACTTGACACCAAGCCACTACCGTGTCTCCTGATATATATATGTATATATAAAATCAGAATTTGATATAAAATAAATTAAACATTATGTGTAATATTATATATAATATATATATAATAATTCA
>NW_012077739.1:0-427 GCF_000956235.1 Wasmannia auropunctata
TAGTTGTCACAGGCAACTGCTCTCTCTCGCGAGCTCGCCTCCTTCCGCGAGCTCTCTTGCAAGCTCCTCGCGCCGCTGTCCCCCTACGTCTCGCGCGGGCTCTCCCGTGAGCCCTCCCGCGGGTTCGCACCCTCCCGCGTCCTCGCGTCCCACGACGCCTCCATCTGCGGGTTTACCCATGGAGGCATCCTCGCCCACGCTTCGTTGCCGTCATCGTCTTCGTCGTCGTCATCATCATCGTCACTGTCGAGGAGATCATTCTGAAAAAAAACATCGTATTTATCCAATAGTAAAAACGTTAAAATTATCTGAGAGTAATTGCTTTTGTACTTACCATGAATTGTCGACGATCCTCAGCCTCCACCCTCTGCTGTGGGCCCGCCATCCACGCGTCATCCCTCTCGTCACTGTCCAACATACGACACTC
>NW_012077740.1:0-363 GCF_000956235.1 Wasmannia auropunctata
ACATTAATTTCGATGCATAATCGGTATGCGCAAACAACAATACCTAGCTACCGGCTCATTTGGAATTTCATCACTTTCCTCAACACAGGCAGAACCAGGCAGAACGCTCCGAAGTTTCACGGTGGTAACAAATGCCAAAAAATTATAAGTCTTCGCCCATGTTTTTATATGGTATTATACATATTATAGTTATTACTGCAATATTAGTAATAATAATTATATATTTATAGTCTTATGTATAAAAGGTATACATTATGTCCCGGAAATTATTATAATTTTTTGAGACATGTATTGCTTTCGTTATATAGAACCATAAATATAATTAACATTATAACAGTTATGTGTATATATAATTATAAAAAT
>NW_012077741.1:0-422 GCF_000956235.1 Wasmannia auropunctata
TCGCGACTGAGCGCCGCCGCGCTCAGTAATTGCTCGTACAAACGTTTCGCGTCGTTCTCAATAATATTTGCCACCAATATCTCATTATTCTGAAAAATTCAATTTTACGACATTTCTATTTTCGACCAAATCTTGGCTGCTGTCGGTCCTATATGCGCGAAACTTGCACAATAAGTGTATTTCGATGAGACGACGAGTAGAAAAGCATGATATACCGATTGCGATTGATATTTCGATGGGTCATTTTTCTAGGCATGTGCCTGCCCTGCCGCGAATTCCCATAGGTATATTCCTATAGGTCCCTATGGGTCATGTCCCATGGGTAATTGACCCAGGTGCCCTATGGGTAACCTATATAGGACTTATATGGGACCTTCATGGTCCTATATAGATATGATAATATCCTATATAGGTAATAAAAA
>NW_012077742.1:0-754 GCF_000956235.1 Wasmannia auropunctata
AACGTGTCAAATATTTGAATTAAATATTTGACACGTTAACGTGTCAATTATTTAAATTGTAATTATGTAACATGTAATGATATTCGTCACTGAATATTAGTATATATAGTGAAATCCACTATTGGATAGTGTACATCGTGTGAATCTTAACAAAAAGAAAAAGGAGCGTAAATCAAATATAAGAGAGAGAGTGATAGAGAGAGAAGCATAAACAGAGCTTTTAAGAAGCGAAAATTGAAACAATTAAATGTAAAAGAGATGTATTTAAGCTATGTTTATACATGTTTTAATTTTTGCTTCATAGAAGTTTTATTTACGCTTCTGTTATTCTCTTTTTATATTCGACTTACGTCCTAATCTTTATTTTTACCAAGGAATGTATGTCAATCATGTGACAAATTTGTCAAAGTACGCTTCGTGCAATCGTAATGCTCACAAGGGAAGTTTGCGATCCCGAAAATTCAGAAAAATCTGACTCTTGGTGTAAAAGTAGAGCAGTTCATTCGTAGCATGAAACTATTTTTCGTTGGTGCTCAAATCCGTTTTGAAGAGATGAAACCACCCCTTGAAAAAAATCGGTTTTTTTTTCGACGTGAATATCGTCGAAACTATGAGAGATAGAAAAAAATGTTTTAGATCAAAGTTAAATGGCTTGAAGTGAATTTTATGATAGTAGTAAAAAAATTTAAAAAAATTTTTTTTATGTTTCCCCCACCACTTCACATTTTTTAAATTTTTAAATTTTTTTTGTGAT
>NW_012077743.1:0-1128 GCF_000956235.1 Wasmannia auropunctata
ATTATATACGTTAATACTTGAACTTAATTTAAAAAAATACTTTGTTCATTTATTTGTACCAGTTTATTTTTATGACTTATTTAAATATAAAAGCACACTAATAGGGACACTTACCCTATGACGTCATAGATTTTGTCGTCACATCCTGCTTTGGTTACTGCGATTGGCGAGGTGAGGCAGTTACAGTAAAAACATGGCGACGTCCATAGAGCTGCACTTATAAGACGCAGATTCAAATAAGGAGTATAAAATTTTTGTTAGCAGTGAGGATGCGGAGAAATTTCGAAAAGAAACTTTACTTATTTAACTTAACTTATTTCTTTAATAACTACTTGAATATATCATTTTTATTTATTCTCATATGAATTAAAGACAGAAAAGGTTTAAAAAAGTATGTGTAGAAAAAATCAAATTTAACGTCCACTATAACATTATATAATATTATATATAATATATCACACAATGTTTATCTTTTTATCTTATCTTTAAAAAGGACTTTATTATTAATAAGAACTATTCACATAATTATAATATATGTATATTTTTTAGTTTGAGACTTTTATTCTTATAAATATATTACATTACATCAACTCATTATATCTAATAATCAAAGAGGTTTCGATTGGTATATATTACATTGTTACTACAGTAATCGAAGTTAGTTCATTAATTATTTTATTGTTCATTGAAGTTTTACCAAAACAGGGTACAGTCCATTAGGATAAGTACCGTAGTCACTGATATTAGATGAAGCAAGAAAGTATTTGTTCTTTTGTACATTAGTTATTAAATATCTGGCAATACATAATTGCGTTTCTTTTATATCACCACGTAGTAAACAAATATTATGCAAAATGCAACAAGCAATAATATACTTGGGAAGTTTGTTCTTTGCATAGGAAGTATGGAAAGAAGTATGGAATTATGAAATAATTTTTATTCTTGCTGATAAAGAACACTAAAGACTGATAGATAGCTGTGTTCCAATATTCACTGCCAGTGCTATAAGTACTCCCTTACGGAAAATAAGTATTGAGGCTTAATACTTAGTATTGAGGTTCTAATACTTAGTATTAAGATTATAATACCAAGTATTGAAAGTCAGTATTGGTGAATATTTAAGTATTG
>NW_012077744.1:0-386 GCF_000956235.1 Wasmannia auropunctata
GGGATATCTGTTTATGAAATTGATGGACGTACTAAGAATCTCTGACGTGCCCATAGGATATAAAAAATAAAAAATAACGATTAAATAAACGTTTATAAAATTAGAATAAAAAGTTATAAAACATTAAAAAAACAATTTACGGTGTTTACAAGGAGATTTATTCATCTGAAATTAATATTCAAATCTAACGGTCACCCATCCAAGCCAGTCCTCAACCTTGCTTAACTTCTATGATCGGAACAGACACTTCGTGATGATCCATGATTACTTGATGTTAATGAATACATATCCGTGATACATCAGATCAATAAAGTTATTTAAAAAAATATCTATTTTTTAAATAAATGTTAACATACAAAATAACATGATCGATAGATCGGAAGAGC
>NW_012077745.1:0-352 GCF_000956235.1 Wasmannia auropunctata
TATATAATTTGAACGCTTCGCCTCGTTGTACCAGAGTAAAAAACGTTCACGCTCGTTGGTTTGCATATAGCCAGTTGAATAATATTTTAATTCTGGTAGCGGGCCTACATAATTTTGATTTTCAGGTGTGTTGAATAAATGTGGGAATGTACCTTTTGTGGTGCAACCATTAAGTTCAAAAGCTTTTGGTAGTTCAAAGCTTTGGTAGCACTCAATGGCATATGTAGATAATTTAAACTATCAAGAAACGTGGTGTGACCTATTGTCATTACAACGATATTTGTACCATTTAGTATTATCGATGGCATCTCACGCACTCCACCGCTCATTGCAAAATACCGTAAAATAAGAA
>NW_012077746.1:0-369 GCF_000956235.1 Wasmannia auropunctata
ATTTAAATACATAAAATATTGAAAATTATTTTAAAATTTCGTGATAATACTTTTCTTATGTTAATTGTTAATTATTAATATTTGTGTATATGTAATACACGCAAAGAAAATTTAATTTTTATGTACAAATATATTGTATATACGTGTACGAATAATTGTTTATAAATATAAGACAAAATTGTTTCTTTTCGATTATCTTTTTTTTTGGAATTACATTATTCATGTAGTATTGATTACAGATTTTTTATCGCAAGAATGAGACATAATAAGGAATTGTACCGATATTAACATATATGTGGTAATGGTACCCACCAACTGAAAGCAAAATGAACAAAATAAGAAAAGATTTTATTTTTTAAAAGCAAACTA
>NW_012077747.1:0-725 GCF_000956235.1 Wasmannia auropunctata
TCTTCAATGCGTAGTGGGATCGACCAAAAAGCAGAATTTATGTCTAGCATCGTAAAGTAGTTGCAGTTTCTTGTTTTTATTATCAGGTCATTTATTAATGGAAATGGTTGGGCTTGTGGTATAATAATCTTATTTAAGTCTCTGAAGTCAATGCATAATCTAGATCTCTTCCCCCTATCTCTTTTATAGGTTAGTGTCACTGGTGCAGCGAAAGGGCTGTAGGATTCCTCAATTAATCCTTTTTCTAGCAACTTTCCCACTTGCTCTTTAATTTCTTTTTTATCCTCTATTGTGCGTCTGTATGATCTTTTACTGCAGTATTTATCCACGATTAGATCTGTCCTAGCCTCATAATCTGTTACTGTACCAATGTCATATTTGTCTTTTGCAAATATGGAACTGTATTCTTCTATTAGTTTTTTTATCTTAGTCTTCTTTACATTATCTAAATGGTCTAGGGTAACTCTAAATTCATCCTCTTTGATGTGTTCATTAAAATTTACGGAGTATTGTTTATTTCCTGATTGTAGTTATCTGTTTTTATTTTTAAATCCGTTTCTTTTTTCTGTGAAATTTGTAACTCTTCATTCTGTATTAATTTAAAGATTTTTATCATATCTAGCCCAATGATAAAATCCTGAAAGTTTTCTTCTTCAACTATGTACACGTCTATTTCTTTTTCAATATCAAATATTTTTATCTTAATTGTAATCAATCGGAAGAGC
>NW_012077748.1:0-362 GCF_000956235.1 Wasmannia auropunctata
AATTATTTATCTGATCGATCTAGAAGCTTTATTATATAAAATGTAAGTATTTTTCAATCAAGATTATTTATTTATTGTATATAAGTGATACAAATAGTTATTCTTCTAAATTTTATGTAAATATAATATAAACATTATTTTTAAACCTCACAAATTAATAAAATAATTGTTTATGCATTTATAATCGTGTTTTATTTATTTTCTTACAAAAAAACCCAAACTACCCACTACCAGAAAAAATATTTATTTATATTTTATTTAGTTAAAACTATTTTTTACTTAAAATACAACATTTCATTAATAAAATTCAGTAAGGTTTGTGTCATTTTATTAAAAACTAAAAAGATCGGAAGAGCACACGT
>NW_012077749.1:0-367 GCF_000956235.1 Wasmannia auropunctata
ATAGTTTTGAATTATAAAGTTTTCATGCACTAAATTTCAAAAATATAAATCATAAATCTACACTAAAATAAAATTTAAAAGAATTTTAAATTGAGAGTTAATTGCATAATTCATTCAGGTGTTTTTCTCTTTTTCTCTCTTTCTCCGAAACATATTACGGAAATATTACCATTTAATATTTTTCAAAAAACAAACTTGATATTTACTTTAACTTGATTTAAAGTGTTCTGAGAATTAATTTAAAAACTTCAAGTTAGATGTGCCACGTCTTCCCGTTGTCCGATCGAGCTCAGCTTTTACACAATTTTTTTTTCACTAAATGGAACAACTTTAGGAGGCGTCATGAAAAAAATTCAAAAGTCAAAAA
>NW_012077750.1:0-1435 GCF_000956235.1 Wasmannia auropunctata
CCCCCCCCCCCCCATTGAAATTGTGAGATCACAGACTTATATAATAGACTACGCGCTCTCATTGAAGTCTTTCAAGCAATATAAGAGAGAGAGAGAGAGAAAGAGAGAGAGAGAGAGAGAGAGAGGGCAATAGGAGTGTCGCCCTTTCCTTGTTCAATTGTACAGTTGGAGGGGAGAAGCAGCCCAGGTTAATTATGCTAATTAGGAACATTGCAGTCAACCATTCACAAATCATTTCAGTAATATCTAATATTGTAATATATAATTATAACTGCTGAAAGAAAAACTTATATAAATTTTTTATCATAAAAATATTTCTTACGCTGTAATGAATATGTGATTGTTATGGTCTATTAAAATTTGCCCCATAAAATTGGCTAAAAACATATATAAGATACATGTAAACACATACACAAATGAAAAAATTTTTTCAATACTATTTTCAGGTGATGTTAACTGAAAAAATCAAAAATATATTGAAATTATTAGTCTTCAATGTAGATTCCAGCTATATTAATCTGCGAATAATAGATAAAAAGTATTTTTATTCAGAACATAAATTATTAATATTATAGAAACTCTTCTATACTCTAAGAACACGAGAACCAATGAAAATACTCTGTAATATTGTGCTTTCTGCTTCGCATACAGATATGAGGATTGCTTATATGAGGAAAATTACAGGAAGATTTGTACTACTGTTCATACAATCCGATAATACAAATTTGGCAAACTCGCGCAAATGATATGTACCTTCAACGTTTTATAACAAAATAGTTTGTTTAACAAATAACATATTTGTTATTTCTCTTCTTTGTGGCATCTATAATGTTGCATTTGTCATTTACATATCATTAGTTTTTATTGTAGATTCCTAATAATAGCATATCTGATTAAGGGGGAACACCACTGTGACAGCCGAAAAAAAGGCTATTTTTGTGAATTTTTTTACAATAATTAATTAGTTGTATGAATTATTATCTTTATATATTAAAAATATATATATTTAAGATTTTATTAAAAAAAATCGTAAACTAATATTAATATTTGTGGCCTCCGTCTTCGATGACGTAAACCTCTTTTGGAAAAACATAAGTGCGCGGGCGCCCGTGATGTGTCTGAACGGGATGTCTAAAATCAAAAATTCTTTTTTCATTTTAAAATATGTAAGTGTAGTTTCAGTTAAACATATGGATTATTTGAAAATATAATTTTTAACAAAATGGCACTCTTTTAAAAAAATAGTTCGCTATTTTGCGAAAAAATCATTACTTTTTTAAATTATTTTTCCAAAAATAATTATCGATTGAAAAAATCGTATGCTTAACTGAAGACAATTTTGTTGTGAACATTCTGTCCAAAAATCAAGTCATTCGGATAAAAATTAGCCGAAATATACGAGCGCCCAGCTACGAAAACGTGGTTTCGAGAAAAA
>NW_012077751.1:0-1471 GCF_000956235.1 Wasmannia auropunctata
GAGTTCAGACGTGTGCTCTTCCGATCTTTTTCTAAGATGTAGGAAAACTGAAAGTATATAAAAAATATTTTTTCAGATTTTTCGATGTCTTTCCCCGACTCTCTCCCCGATTGTTAAAAAAATTGTTGAAAAGTTTATTGTTAAATAAACAATGGAAAACAAAATATTTTTGGAATCTTCAGTTTTTTCTCGTAAACTAAAACATTTTTCGCGTATTTTGAAAAAAAAAGCAGTCAGCTAGCATTATTATTAACAGAGCTATGAATTTTTGAAAAATAAAGCAGTCTAATTTTTAATTGTTTATATCTTGATTAATTTTGCAATAAGAAAAAAATCCTTTGCCACAAAATTCTATCTCCCAAAGTACTACCTTTGTGCAAAATTAGAAAAATTTCTGAGAGATGACTGATCCGCTTCACGTGGAATGGCCCCAATTCTGATCGCTAAAAATAGGCAAATTTCAAGAGAGTGTAACTTTGTCAAAAATAATCATAACAGAATGATCAAAAAAGCATTTTACTGCTTAAAGTCTCTACTTTGATCAAAATACCCATAATTTATTAAATGACTTATTGAATCTTTATCAAGCTGCGCGGATGCAAATGTAGATGCATCGAATCTAAAAATTTTTTACTAAATTTGCGAAGTTCCATGGAGTAAAATAAAAATTGCATACAAATGCAACTTACAGCTTTCGAAAGCGTGAACCTTTACCTTTAATTTGCGCACCAAATCAGCACTGCACGATTTTTTTTCACCGAGTTATTCAATACGAAAGCAAAAATAGTCCTTTTTACTTCAATGTTGAGTAACTTAGTGAAAAAAAATCGCACAATGTTGATCGTGTGCGCAAATTAAAGGTAAAAATTCACGCTTTCGAACGCTGTAAACATTTGTATGCGATTTTTATTTCATTCCATGGAACTTCACAAATTTAGTAAAAAATTTTTAGATTTGATGCATCTACATTTGCATCCGTGCAGCTTTGTAAAGAATCAGTAAATCATTTAATGAATTATGGATTTCAAAAGTAGAGACTTTAAGCTGTAAAATGCTTTTTCGATCATTATATTATAATTTTTGACAAAGTTGCTCTATCTTGAATTTTTAGAAATTATTGATATATTAACGTATTGTCCGGTCAATTAGTTTGATGACTGTATATATATATATATATATATATATGTATATGTATAATACTATAATTATTCAATTTATCAAAAAATAGGATTGATATTAAGCCAACCATATTTATTATTGAGAGAGGAATGTTTTTCTCTTAAATAAAAATTTTTTTACACCTCTAAAGTTTTAAAATGATACCTTAAGGCGATGCTGGAAGGTCGCCATATTTAGTGATATTTATACGAGGTCGATAAAGCAGTCTGCTCAATTTCATGACAACATTTGATTAATATGAAAATTCTACAGCTTGTATGTACAAATTGAAAGAATGGCACCCTGCGGACAA
>NW_012077752.1:0-368 GCF_000956235.1 Wasmannia auropunctata
ATTCATAATCAGCGACCTAAAAAATCCCCGAGAAGCGATTTTCATTTAGATTATTTTGAATTTCGCAATATCAGGCAGCCATATTGGATCCGCCATTTTAAATTTTGGAATTTAGATTTCAGATTCGTAACCAGCGTAAAAAACAATAAAATACTATCGGAACTATTTTTTAACATGAATATTAGGGCAATAAAAACACAGTAGTGTCAAACATTCTCAAAGGATAGGTACAACTTTGACTCCCTATATTTTGCAAACCAGTCATATGCTTAACTCAAAAATTTTATGTGATTATTGTCTCATCATGACTAATCATTTGGCATAAAATTTGGTTAAAAAATCGAGGTCCAGAAAAGGGGCGATTTTTG
>NW_012077753.1:0-481 GCF_000956235.1 Wasmannia auropunctata
TATATATATATATATATATATATATATATATATATATATATATGTGTATATATATATATATATATGGACTATTCCACGTCAAGCGAATCGGTCATCTCTCAGAAATTTTTTAAATTTTGTTCTATATATAATACTCTGCGAGATAGAATTTTGAGCCAAAGGATTTTTTTATTGCAAAATTAATTGAGATATAAACAATTAAAAATTAGACTACTTTATTCTTCAAAAATTCATAACTCTATTACTAATAATGCTAGCTAACTTTTTTTTAAAATATGCTAAAAATGTTCTAGTTTACGAAAAAAAATGAAGATTCCAACGGTTTTGTTTTCCATTGTTTATTTAACAATAAACTTTTTAACAAATCTTTTAACAATCGGGGAGAGAGTCGAAAAATTTGAAAAAATATTTTTTATATATTTTCAGTTTTCCTACATCTTAGAAAAAAAACTCAAGAACGTGTTTTGCTTCGTTTTCGAGA
>NW_012077754.1:0-347 GCF_000956235.1 Wasmannia auropunctata
ACGTGTGCTCTTCCGATCTATAAATATCTGCGAAAAAATTATTTAAAATTTAATGCATCAAATACATTGCAATCAAACGTGCGCTGATTATGTAAATAAATTTATTATGTAAATGAAAATATTTTCTTTCCAGTTATGTCTTCTCACTCTATTTCTTACATCTACTCTTACATCGCACAGCTAGCGACGTGGACACAATATGCAACAAATGCCACTCACTATGAAAGATTGTTTTTTTTTTCAATTGTCAACTGTTTGCAAGCTTTCGTGGTGGGCCATTTGTTGCATATTATTGTGTCCACGTTGCTGAACATTTTTCGATATGGCAGAAAAACGGCAGAAATATA
>NW_012077755.1:0-1113 GCF_000956235.1 Wasmannia auropunctata
CTGGAGTTCAGACGTGTGCTCTTCCGATCTATTGTCTCAAATCAAATGAAACGGCTCCGGAAAGAGTGACACTAAATGAAGCTATAAACTTTACACAAGCATTAGTAAGTTTTATATAACTTTATTAATTTAAACATATAGATGAAGGAACCGGTCTACAGCGAATCTTGATGCCTAATAATAATTTATTAAATAAAATTAAAACTTAAAATTATTTAACAAATAAGATCTTAAAACGCCAACAACGGTAAAAAAAGCGGACCTTGGTGCTTCCACATAATATTAGTGCGAATCTTACAATTTTTGCTTTATATAAAAATTATATGTGGCTGCAAATCGCGTGCATCTTTATAGCTCCGAACCAAATAGTATTATAATTAAATTGCTAACAGCAATCTAATAAATCGATGTTCCAAAGCATCAAGTCTTGTGAAATCTCCCCCCCCCCCCCCACCTTCGCGACCTCAAATAAATGCTTACTTGCAACTATACGAATTTGTAAAGAATTTATTGCGAAAAAATATTACCTCATGTTCTTAGTTAAAAATTGAACCCGGAACACCAACAACGGTACAAAGCGGACCTTGGTGCTTCCATATAATATTAGTGCGAATCCTATTTATCCTGTGAAATCTCCCCTCCCCCCACTTTCGCGACATCAAATAAATGCTTACTTGCAATTATACGAATTTGTAAAGAATTTATTGCGAAAAAATATCACCTCTTGTTCTCAGTCAGGAATCAAACCCGGATCTCCACATTTGCCAGATGGGTGTCCTATCTTTAGACCATCGAGGCATGTGATAACGTTCATCACAATAAATAATCTAGCGCGATGGGGGGAATTTCACAGGACTTAATGCTTTGAGCATCAATTTATTAGATTGTCGTTACAATTTAATTGTGATATTACATACTATTTGATTCAGAGCTACTTTACACGGTCTTTCCTGATACTCAATTAAAATTATTGATTATTAATTACATATACACACACATATATATATATATATATATATGTTTTATATAAAATAGTATATATAATTAAATTTTATTTTATGTTTTCTTTTCAGTTTTAGAAGCATATATTAAAACCAATTTTAGATCAATTTT
>NW_012077756.1:0-466 GCF_000956235.1 Wasmannia auropunctata
TATTTGTTCTTAGAGAAACGCTAGATCTCTAAATTTAATTTTGTCCAGTTTCAAAAGCTATCTTACGTCTAAGATGTATTAAAAAAAATAAAGCTCACGTTTTTCAATTTCAAATTTATTTTTTGTTTTTCTTTTTGTTTCTCCATCCTTTTTTTCTTTTTTTTTTCTTTAGGTCAAATGGAAATATCTACTTTAAATTACAAAATTACAGGGACAAATGATAAAGCATAAAAACGATTAATGAATATGGCAATAACAAGTTATAAAAGTGCAAAAGTCTACTTTGCAAGAGTCATTTGAGTTGATGAGATTACATAAAGAATAATTTGTCATTAGAGTGACCGAATCATTTCCCATCTACAACTCAAACGATATTACAGTGATAACACGAATAGTAGAAATATCAGAATCAGGTACAGTGTCATAAAAGTAAAAAATTTAATGTATAAAAGATCGGAAGAGCACA
>NW_012077757.1:0-459 GCF_000956235.1 Wasmannia auropunctata
GACGTGTGCTCTTCCGATCTAGTTAGAACGATAACTTCGAAAATACTGAACGGAATTAAAATCGCTTTTATAGGATTGAAATAGACATAAAATGTAAAGGGGCGAGCTATTTTTTTGTAGTAAAAACGACAAAAAATTTAAAAATTACCTTTTTTCGTGTCGTATAGCAATCGTAACCTGTCACCTGACGTAAACATTTTATTGGTATAAAAGTTCTGTAGCGCATACGTACAAAATAAGTAGCTCGCCCTCTTCGGATTACAGGAACAAATAATACAAGACCTTTTGAGCTACGATTAAAAGCGTAGAAAAAGATTTATCGTTCTAATACTGTAATTTATGGTAATTCGCACGCTTAGCTAAGATAAAGACAGCAAAAATTGCATCTGGCAGTAAGTGCCGGATTTTCCAAGAGATGACACTTCAATAAGTTAGATAAGGACATTCCACGTATTTGAG
>NW_012077757.1:11987-13711 GCF_000956235.1 Wasmannia auropunctata
CGTGTGCTCTTCCTATTTTTTTTCATTTATTATACATTGTACAATTTATTGTAAAAATAATCTACAGAGACTACCAAAAGTTCGGGGCCACCTAAATAATTACTGGGCAGTTCGAAATATTGGATTGAAATTGATAGAATTACGATGTAATATATCATTTAAACCTTGAAAACATCTACTTCAACTCTCCGGGAAAGGATTAAAATTTTTAAATGACTTGTGGAGTCAAATGAGGGCTTGTTTGAAAGGACTTTCAAGATAAAAAGAACGCGTTTTTGAAGATCTCAACGATCTCTACGATTTTTTTTTAGTAGACTGATGCTCATTTGATTTTTGTGTTACTTAGCGCTAGCGAGGGCCCACGGCGAAGATGCGAGGAAGATAAAACTTCGGGCATGTTCCTGAGTGGATGGAAAAACGTATATGTGTGTGAGGAACGTGAGCGAAGCCTTCCTCACATCATCGCCGTGGACCCTCGCTAGCGCTAAATAACACCAAAATCAAATAAGCATTACTTAATTATACCATTGTAACTCTGTAAATTTCAATCCAATAACTCGAATCGTTCAGAAATTATTTAGATGGCCCCGAACTTTTGGTTGTCTCTGTTTATTTATTAAATGCTTCTTAAATGTATATTTTATATTGATTATTTATTTAAAATAAATTTTGAATAAATGATATACTACATTTTTTTACGTGTTACTTACATTATATTGAATCAAAATTGAAGACAGTACCACTTGAATTTTATTTTTTAATTTGATACACTAGTTTTTTCTCAGAAATGTGTACTCTTAGCGTTTTTATTTTTTTGGAAAAAGGTAGTATTGTACTGATTGTACTGATACTATACATTTTATAGTGTTAGATATTACTATACCATAATACTTACTAAATAAATGTGAATAAGCAATAATAAATTCCTTATTTCTATAAATTTTTTTGACAATTAAACATTACAACACTGCAATAAAGCTAGTATGTAAGTTCCATGACAATGACGCGCCGAATACAGCATGATTATTTTTAACCACTTTGAACGATTTGAAAAATATATAATGTTAAAGTAAAGAATCTAAAGATGTTTTTGTGAAAATATAGAAATGGTCTCTCAAAAACGTCATTAAAATATTCATAAAGTATTAAAAAATTTTTTTATTGCTTTTTTTCATCGTAAAAATTACAACAAAATTTTTTAAACTTACTTAAATAATGTTTACAACATATATATTTTTTTTTATTAAAATCGGTCCAACTGTTTTCGAGAAAAACCACTTTTTTAATTTTACTTTCTTCCTTTATAACTTCCAAAAAAATGCTATTTCAAGGCTAATCTTTGGGAAAGTTTTATATCTCAGGGGTGCCAACTAATGGGTGACACCAATTTGAATTCGATTGATGCGAGGGTAGATTTTACCTGCTTATTCCACTCTGTTCTTTTATGTAAAAAGATGATATATCATTTTTATGGGAATATATTTATTCACGTAAAAATATTATGTCATGCTCATCTTTCATTAGACCATCCGAAAATTCCAAATAGAATGGGAACAATTAACAATGTGAAAAAATTAGATGCGGAAATATGAAATCTTTCTTTCGCGAAACTCATGAAAATGTCTGATGGAAACGTCAGTAACAATAATATGCATAACAGAAAAAAAGTCGCTACAGAGGAGCCAGATGTTTTAAGATATCTATTTGGTGTAGAAAAAGATGAA
>NW_012077758.1:0-582 GCF_000956235.1 Wasmannia auropunctata
ATATATATATATATATATATATATATATATATATGATTTCAATTATATTAATTAATGTCAATAACTATTTTATGATAAAATCTTATTAAATTTTTCTTTCGTAACTACAAAATATAATTATTGTTTGAATAATTTTTTTATAAAAATGTAAAAAACGGAAAAAAAATATTTGCGTACATTTGGTATTAGACGCTAATCGCTTCTTAATCCAATACAGTTTTACATTATATTGTAGTTATTATTCGTATTTTATTGTTATTTGGATGATCGATTATGTTATTTTGTATGTTAACATTTATGAAAAAATAGATATTTATCTTTTTCATAACTTTATTGATCTGATCTATCACGGATATGTATTCATTAATATCAAGTAATGATAGATCATCACGAAGTGTCTGCAGTTCCCGATCACAGAAGTTAAGCAACGTTGAGGGCAGTCGTGACTTGGATGGGTGACCGCGGTTAGATTTGAATATTAATTTCGGAGGAATAATTCCCTTGCAAACACCGTAAATTGTTTCTTTAAATGTTTTATAATGGTTTTTATTCTAATTTTATAAACGTTTATTTAATCGTTAT
>NW_012077759.1:0-1927 GCF_000956235.1 Wasmannia auropunctata
TAATCTTTGGTATTATGTACGTTAATACTTGAACTTAATTTAAAAAAATACTTTGTTCATTTATTTGTACTAGTTTATTTTTATGACTTATTTAAATATAAAAGTACACTAATAGGGACAGGCACACTAATAGGGACATTTACCTTACTTGGATTTTCTTTTAATACATTTTTTTTGAGGTCGTGTTATACATTTAAAATAATACAAAGGTTTCATTTTTTTAATTTGATAAAACAATTTTTTCGATGTAAAAACATTAAAAAATATACTTGGCGATTTTTTTTACATTTTTAATGTCTTTTTTACAGAGATTTCACTAATTTTTGTTAACTTTTGTTACATTAATAATAAACTGATTTTGCATGATTGTGTTATATATTGAAGATAATACCACTTGGATTTTTTTAAATTTAATTAAAAAATTTTTTTTCGATGTTATTTATAAAATAATTTTGCGTGATTGTATTATACATTGAGGATAATACCAATTGAGTTTTTTAAAATATTTTATATATTTTTTGTTCAATTAAAATAAAACCGCTTTATCTTGGTAAAATCATGTGATTCTGCTTTAGGAGAATAAAATTAATAGCTATTTGTTTATAAATATTGTCCAAAGTAACGACAGAACTGTAAATCATATTCAGAATCCTTTTATATAATGTGAATTAAATTCGCTATATATTGATATTATGATATCAAATAAAATTTATTAATTCTCAAAACTCTGACTACATGTGGTTTAAATATTTATATTATAATTTGCATGATTGTAATCATATATATGCTAACTGAACTAGAATCAATCGTCAAATCAAAATAAATTCCAACTTGATTTGTTTTCGAGATGTAATTTAAAAGATAATAACGGAACAAAATGGAACAATAAAAGATATGACTGTGTGTACCACAATTGGTACAATCCAAGTGACTAGTTTTAAGAAAATATGACCTTAAAATTGTATATATTCTTTGCTCCATAAAAGCGGAAATGTTTTATTATGGTAAAATCATATAATTCTGTCTTAGGAGATTAAAATTAATTTCAATGTCATGTCAATTTCATGTCATCACATCCC
This sequence comes from Wasmannia auropunctata, assembly GCF_000956235.1. Classification (NCBI taxonomy): domain Eukaryota; kingdom Metazoa; phylum Arthropoda; class Insecta; order Hymenoptera; family Formicidae; genus Wasmannia; species Wasmannia auropunctata. The sequence continues at coordinate 1,080 of NW_012077759.1, forward strand.
ATGTCGCAGAAAAAAGTAGTGATTATGGGTGCAGTAGATAGAGCGGTTTCCCTGTCAAAGCCTAAATTCCACAGAAAGAATTAAAAAGTCGTTATTAAAACTTTTTTAAAGAACAACTATTCTTTGAGTTTTATTATGGACACTGTGAATACAAGAATAAAATCACTTTTTAACAAATGGACTAAAAAAGACTTGGACATTAATACATCTTGATAACAGATACAAAAGTAAAATGGTACATAGTCGCATACATACCGAATATCTCAGAGAACTTCATTAGTATAGGAAAAAACATAGAAGCTAAACCAGTTTTTTAATGTCAATAAATTAGATGGAATAGTAAAATCTCATAAAAACATACTTCCAGGGGACACGAAAAAAAACATAGTCTATAAAATATCATGCAAAGATTGCGAGGCAACTTATGTCGGCCAGACGAAAATACAAATTAAACCTAGAATCTCCGAACACAGAAATGAATTAATCGTAACAATAACACGCGTTCAACGGTCACTGAGCATAGGCTCCCAAGGAGAACAGAAAAGTCAAAATAATATCAATTTGACGTCAAATTGACCGAATTTACGTCATTTTTTACATTATGATTAAAATCTAGATTTCAAATGACTAAAGAATGACTTTATATTGACTTTTTTTAATAGTGTCTGTAGGAAGGTTGATAAGAGAAGATGACTCGTGTAGTATAATTCGTGTATATTTCAGGTGTGTACAGAACGACAACCTGAGACCGACTGACTTGTTTTCCGCTTTTGCCTTTCGGCTGTCGGGTCGATCACTTCCTTTCGGCATGATTGTAACGTGTACCTGTTTACGTACATCGGAAGAGC
>NW_012077760.1:0-337 GCF_000956235.1 Wasmannia auropunctata
ATCAAAGTAAAATAGCCTTTATTACATTGTGAAACGAGGACAATTTAACGAATGTTCAACAATTGCTAAAGTTTTCTCTCCACCCTATATTCTCTCTCTCTCTCTCTCTCTCTCACTCACTCTCTTTCTCTCTCTCTTTCTCTCTCTTATTATCGCGCAATTACATCGTGGCACATTATCATATATTAGATTATCGGATTCCTAAATTGCGTTCTCTCTCGCTCTCTCTTTCTCCCTGCAGAATAAAGGCACGAACTGTCGAAAACGTCGGCTTGACTGTATAATATTTTCATTTATTTATTATGGATGAAACTTCGTGTCACAATACAATTATTTT
>NW_012077761.1:0-862 GCF_000956235.1 Wasmannia auropunctata
AGGAAACCGACAACGGTCAATTTCGTTGAGTCGAGGTATTTTGTCAATTGATGGCCGTTATTATATTTAAGAATTTATCTTATCGCGTGTTCACAAAACGAAGAAATCGTGGAGTCCACCGGACGTAACATTGTCAAATGTAAATATTGAAATATATTAATCAATGGTAAAAGTTACTAAAAAAAGATATAATATCCGTACAAAATTACCTTTTTAAAAAAAAGAGGTAAAAAAACGCCAAGTATACGCGTCCTCCATACAAATGTTTCGCTATTAAAAATTAGCGCCAAAAATTTGCAGTTGTTAGTAAAATAAAATAATTTCAAAAAAATTAAGCGATATGTATTACTTGTACAAAAGATTTGATATCAATAAATGGCGCCAAGTTACAATTCCATAAAAATTACGTAATCTTGCCCAAACCAAGTGATATGTATCATTTGTATAAAAGGTTTGATATCACAAACTGGCGCCTATTTATGACATATTTTAGTGATCTGATTTTAGTGATAGTATAGTTTTAATTTTTCGCAAACGTGTTATCTCACTCAATCCAAGTGATATGTAATCTTTATACCTATTAACTCTTTCTATTTCAACCCAATGGTAATTGTTATTTAATTCTTTAAAATATTATTATATTACAAAATCGTATTACTTTACTCAACTCAAGTAAAAGTCATTAAAGTCATTACAAGTCATTAAAAAAAATTTAAAAAATAATAAAACAAAATGAGAAAAAAATTTAATTAAAAAGAAAATTTATGTAAAAAACACCTGCGGCTTCACGACTTTTTACGTTTAACTTCCAATTATAGAGAGTTAGTTCCTTACCTTCGTGATTCTTTAGATCGGAAGAGCA
>NW_012077762.1:0-350 GCF_000956235.1 Wasmannia auropunctata
AATTTAGAAATTATCAGTTGGAGCTAAAAACGGTTTAAAGGGATGAAACCACCCCTTATATATGAATATATATATACATATATATATATATATATATATACATATTTTCTATATGTATACATATTCATAATATTAGTGTATATGTATGTATATATAAATATGCAGGGTGTCCCAAAACCCGCGGATTTCCTTTTAAGTGCGGATTTTTTAGAATATTCTAAGACGAAAATCCTAATTATACGAATATTTTAAATCCTAATTATAGAATATTCTAAGACGAAAATCCTAATTATACTATTATAATTTTTAAATTAATAGCAATTAAAGTTGGCTAAAGATCGGAAGAGCAC
>NW_012077763.1:0-696 GCF_000956235.1 Wasmannia auropunctata
AATATAATATTACCAAAAAGAAGTAAAATCAAAATATTATTTTAAGTATATTTATTGTAATTAAATTAAAAACTAAAAAAAATAATATATTACAAAAAAAAATATTATATCAAATTAAACAAACAAAATCCAAGTTGTATTATTTTCAATGTATACGTAAAAAACAAAAACAAGAAATGCAATAGATAGCATAATGAGGACCGCATAAATTAAAAAGGGATTTTGATAACAAGTAGCAAATTACGTGACAGAAAAATCAAAGATAGGAAGAAATATCCAGCAGCAGCATACTTTTTTTATGCGAAACAGAACATCTGCTGAATTTCACTGGTAATCGATCGCGTAATGGTTGATTTTCTGAAAAACGTTATTAAATTGCGATATTCTGATCTCTCTCTCTCTCTTTCTTTCTCTTTCGAACATATGCTTATTCCTTCCTTTTTTCTTTCATCGATAAATTATGTCGATATATACATTAACTTCTCTCTTCTGATGTAAATAACACAATTTTTCTAATGTCGTTTGTACGTAAGATGAGGACCGTTCATATATTACATAAGCATATTTTTGGCCATTTTTTATTCCCCCCCTCCCCCATGTAAGCAAATGTCAGAATTTCTGAACCTCCTTCCCCTCCTAATTATGTAAGATTTTTCCGATTATGCTCGATGTAAAATTAATATTGCTCGTTTTTCA
>NW_012077764.1:0-2920 GCF_000956235.1 Wasmannia auropunctata
CCAGCCCGCTCAGAGATGTGTATAAGAGACAGGGCTATGATCATTGGAGATTGTTTCTCTTATTTCCATTTTTGTAAATTATTTTTATTTTTTGAAAACAAGAGAAACAATTTCCAATGATCATGGCCTTGACACATGTCAAGATTATGATCCTGAACAACATTTAAAAAGTTTCAGCCGTTGTTCGGACACTTTGGATAATGCTAATGCCAGTGATACTGTAACTTTCAAACTTCATAACTCAAGATTTACTTAACCAAAATACATTTTATCTATGTCTTTTGGAAAGCTCTTAAAATAAGCTACAGAATATGCAATGAAAAATAGGGGGTTTCATTTAAAAAATTCAAAGTGATCTTGTCCTGACCTTGACGACGCCACTCAGGGTCAAACCAATGTTATCATCTTATGCCCCCCTCGAAGTCCCAAAACATTTTTCTCTCAAACCTCGCGATTTCCAAATATTTGACTGTTAAATATAAAATGGGACACCTTGTATATAATCAATAAATCCTTATTTAAGGAAAAGTACAAATAATTAGTTAATTGTAAGATCTAAAGCTAATAATGTAAGTTATGTTATTTTCTAAATATATGTGTTATCTATATTTTTTGATAATCACTTTTTATATATTTCTTTAAATTCACATTATTTTCTCTTTTTGATGAGATTTATTGTTAGCTGAATGTAATTTTATATTTAAAAAATATTCTATGTTTTTTATATTAAAAATATATATAGGTACATATATATATATTTAAAGACAAAAGATTTAATGTGAATTTATGAAGAAAAATGATTTGAAACAGTTTTATATCTTGGTCAACGTTGTCGGTTTTGAATTTTCTTGATTTTTTATGATAAACAAAAGTATACTCGCAATTAGTTATTTACGGATACCAGTTATAAATTCAAGATAACTTGAAAGAACGAATTAGAACTAGTTATTCGAATACAGCTATTGAGCAACTTGACGTTGTTACAAAAAACATTTTTAAAAATATATTAAAGAACATTAATGACATTTAGAATGTCATCAATGTGTTTATCATGTGTTCAATGATGATACATTGAATTTGATGTAGTAAGTATAAGATGTGAAATTTATAACAAATTAGTATTGATTTTTTAAATAAAATATTGAGTTTTCTTTAATAGAATATTAAGCTTACCTCAATTTTATACACAAAATAAGAAAAGAATCAAGTTATGTGAAAAATCTGATTATTTCTTAAAAAAGTAGTAGTACAATTGTATCTTGCAGATGCACTCTTTAAAAAAATATGGTCATAGAATATTAACCCGTAAAGGCTACGTCTCTTTTGAACATCCGTAAAGAACACCTGAATGCGAATTCGCACCAAGCGTTTTTAAAGTTTTATCTTCTGAAAATAAAAAGCAAAATTGAAGCAAAACATATGTTTTTCAATGAAAAATTTTCTGACCACTCGATTGGTAATATTAAATTTTCGAAAAAAGAACGTAATTGTTTTCAAAACTGCGTGTTAAATAAAACCATTTTCTTAAATGTTCACAAGTTGAAAATTTTGTGAATGGGAATTCGAACTGAGGTATTCTTTATGGGTTAAATGATACTAAACAGTATAAAAATTTCCTATATCATTTTTTTCTATCTTTATCTGGAAGAGCTATGACTAGAAACACATTGTATGCACAAGCATATACATATACATGAGATACATACAAGATATTAAATACATATGTGTTTGTAAATACAGAAACTATCTTATACTGCCGATATATACTGCCAATATTGAAAATCTGTAATAATGTGCTATACATTTTTATTATAATACCAGTGCTGGTATTGAATATGGAACACCAAAGTGCGTCTCAACCCTTTGTTGCCCTATTCAAAATATCTATCTTTTTGCAGTTTGTTCGTACTTTTACGTTTTTCATAATTGATCTGTGTAACATATTTGATATATTATGTTTCTGGAATATATATGTTTACATGTAAAGTATATAATTATTTTGAATTAACAAAAAATCGTAAACAAAATATTAGTCAAAATTACACTTAAAAAAAGTTATATTGGAAATAAAAAGCTAATAATTAATATCATGAACATCTGTATATTCTATTAATGTTTTTGAGGTTGCTTACCTTAAATCTACACATAAAATTTGCAACTCAAAAATAGCAGAATAGTAAAATGTAGTAAACAAAATGACTAACAATAAGAATTTTGAAAAAATATGCATATATGTATATAGCTGAAACTTGCAGTGAAATATGGAACATGGACTAGAAATCCATCATATCTATTATTAGTTTTAGATTATGCTAAAAGCGAGATTTTTTTTGGCGATAGATTTGAAATCAAAAGCCTAAAAAACTTACTTATAAAAGAAGGGTGGCACTTTATTGCCAAAATTTATCCATGAGGGAAACGTTTAAAATTGGTTTATTTTTATATTATTGGACCTGCTAAACTCGAAAATGAAACTTAAAATTGTTCATAATACAGGGAACTGTGCAAATGCAGTTTTTCTACATGAAAGCCTTGTTTTGCAGCCAATATTTTTTAGTGAATAAATAACTGTGAACAAAAAGAAATTTTTTTATTAATATTTTTGCACGGCGCATAATAATATGAACAAGTGCATGCGTGTATAAATGCGTATGTGCGTGCATGAATACATGTATGTACAGTCATGGACATATCGGTTATAACACTTTTTTTCATAGATTTTTAGTATATGTACCTATATTTAATATTATATATATGTATATATATATATATATATGTATACAGGGTGTCCCCGTATAAGTGGCCACCCCTTTTTATCTCGTAAATTAACAGAAATAGACCTAATAAATGTAATATAAAATTAAATGGCTCTGACTAAACTTTATTGTAAGCACAGTGTCTGTCTCTTATACACATCTCT
>NW_012077765.1:0-837 GCF_000956235.1 Wasmannia auropunctata
GTGAGTATGTATGCGTGCGATATTGATGTAGTAGTGTGTAGTGATGTGTGTCATGTTTATTACCACATCAATATATCTCACGCATACATATACACGAATTTGTAGGATACAAATGTATTTTTATTTAGGCTTCTAAATTTGATTTTAACGATTCACCTATATTCATTTCTTTATTGTACATCTGGCTCTGCCTTCATTTCAAGCATATAACCTGCCTAACTTTTTCACGAAGTAAACGTTTTGGTAAATTGATAGTATTAATCGCCATGTTGAGGTTAAAATGAATAACGAAATCTGTAATTTCTTAATTTTTTCCTGTTTTTGGTACAAAACACACCAGAGCCAGATGCATTAGCATGTGTGTTTTAATCGTGGAAAAGGAAATTTTATTCTATGCGATTAATACAAAGTATTTTGTATCCAACAAAAATGATATTTTATACGATAAAACAGACGGCTTTAGCATCCTTTTAACAAAATATATCGTATATATATTATATATATGTATAACTATGTACGGAATATATCGTATTTTTATATTTATAAGCAAGCAGGAAAATAAAGATATCAATATATTGTTTGCATTTATATATTTTACAATTCATTGTAATATTTAAATCTATTGTAATTTTATAAATCCTTAAGGGGGTCTTCTACTTTGAAGGCCTTTTTTTTCAAAATCATGAAAACATACTATATCGGGACTTTTATATCATATTTATTAACATTGGAAGTATGTTTGATAATTTTTTCAAAATAAAATATCGACAAGAATGCGTTGTACAGAGCGATAATTGCATGTATCTAAAAAAAAGTTAGTCGGATGGCGCCCATGAT
>NW_012077765.1:13293-14218 GCF_000956235.1 Wasmannia auropunctata
TTCCATTCCTGATAATTTTTTGACCAATTCAAAGCTGTTTGTAATGTTGCTTTTAGCTACCGGAATGCTCGAAGAAATGCATTTGTGCAAGAAGTTAGACAATGAATAAAAAGTACTGTCAAGTGACGACACAATAATTCTAAATGGACAATCTTTTTTGTGAACTTTCGGAAGTCCATATGCTCTTGGAAGCAACCCGTCGCTGCAATAAATGGACCTATATGTGTCAATTGAAATATAATTATGATTCTTCCATCTAGTAAGCAAACTCTTAAGGTTGTTGGTCATTTTATTCGTCGGATCTTTGTTAACTTTAGTGTAAGTCCGGTTGTCTTGAAGCATTTCATTAATTTTGTTTGTGTAAGATTTCTTATTTAATGCGACTGTTATATTCCCTTTGTCTGCTCTAGTAAATATAATATCTGTGTTTTGTTTCACGAATCGATCAGTCATTCCTTTTAATTGAGTAAGTTGTAAGTCAATTGTGTTATTATTCATAGAAGAGTGAGCATAATTATTGATTAACGGAATAATTTTATTTCTTATGTTGTTTTGTCTAGGAAAAGCTAACTTTTTTATATTATTTTCAATGTTTTTTACGAAATCAATGATTGTGTTACTTTTTTTATGAGGCGGATCCTCAGTCGCACATGTGGCGCTTGGAAGCACAGTCGATTTTTTTGGAAATGTCTCAGTTAATTTTTTAGTTCAGTTTTAAATATGTGACAAATGATGAGATGTTAAAGTTTAAAAAATTAGCAGTTGCGGTAAGTTCTCTAGTTGACGATTTGTAACTCCGTGATTTGTAAGTAATTATTGTAAAATATTTAAGCGAAATTTATGTTATTTGTAGCGTTATTTTTGAACGACAATGGGATTGCAACTAAGTTACACCACTGAGGATGGCCAGAAGTATGGCCGAAAC
>NW_012077766.1:0-305 GCF_000956235.1 Wasmannia auropunctata
TATTTTCTTTTGAATTTTGTAACAGTTTTCCCTCCATTTTTTTGCGTAGGGAATTGTAGGGATTTTATATAACGTCGATAGGGATAAATGGAAATTTGGTTTTAACAACACTGCAGTCTTACCTGCGGTATCGCAGTCATGCCGGATCATCTCAAAGCCGCGGATCACGTATTCATGAAGGCTGGAGAGACAGGTTTCAGCCACTATTAGCACGTCAAGGCTCTCCAGCATTTTCTCAACCTCTCCTTTTTTATAAGTTATGCCTCGGCAGTTTTAGTACGCTACTCTGAGGCCGGAGGCGGCGC
>NW_012077767.1:0-399 GCF_000956235.1 Wasmannia auropunctata
ATGTTTGTACTCTATTGTTTAAAGTAGAAATATTCCGAGGATCATTTGCGCTTTAGTCATTGCTTGAGGCATATTGAAGTTTTGTTTGGATGCAAAAAAACTCAAATTTTTTACTACCAAAAAAAATTTATTTATATTTTATTCAATTAAAACTATTTTTTTACTTAAAATACAACATTTCATTAACAAAATCCAGTAAGGTTTGTGTCATTTTATTAAAAACTAAAAAAAATGGCAGTTATTCATGGAAAAAGCTTTATTTCTACGAGTAATTTTTCCAGAAATGATTTTGTTTAACACGCAGTTTTGAAAACAATTACGTTCTTTTATCAAAAATTTAATTTATTACCAATCGATTGGTCAGAAAATATTACATTGGAAAACACACGTTTTGCTTTA
>NW_012077768.1:0-456 GCF_000956235.1 Wasmannia auropunctata
CGTGTGCTCTTCCGATCTATATAATTATAACAATCTCACGAGTCACGTAACCTCTTAACATGTAAAATAAAGTCTTCCATAGTTCCATGCTCGATCAAAAGTCAATCAAAAGATTGTACTATAGCGCCGTTTGCGGCTAAACAGTGCATTAAATGATTGACTGGTGATGTCATTTCCGATTACAAATTTCTTATCCCCACCACCGATATGCTCTTTCCAGTCCACCATGGTCTGCGATTTGCCCCTAAAAGCTTCTTCTATCTGTGTTTTCGTTTTCCCTCGTGTCTCCGGTAACGCAACCGTTACGAAAACAGTAGCTATGATAGCTATTATCCAGTAGAAGTAAATGGTGGCATTTCTGTCAGTTCTTATCATTAATGGATACAACTGTGTGGAAATGTAATCACACAAAAAAGCCAAGATGACGGTAAGCATCGCAAGAACGTTTATATATCT
>NW_012077769.1:0-302 GCF_000956235.1 Wasmannia auropunctata
CCAATAAAAAATTAGGCTAAAATCATAATGATATCCCTATATATTTTGATTTAGCGCGAAAAAAGCGTCTTGCAATGTTGGATGTTCTAATAGTAGCATATCGTGAAGGTCTAATGACTGATTCAGATATTAGGGAGGAAGTCGACACTTTCATGTTTGCGGTATATATTTTTAATTTTTCTTCATTGTTTTTTACATAATATATTTAATATGAATATAATTGTCAATCAATATATAATGATTATAGGGTCATGACACTACAGCGATGAGTACATGCTTCATTTTGGCATTATTAGCTGAGC
>NW_012077770.1:0-584 GCF_000956235.1 Wasmannia auropunctata
AGCCCGCTCAGAGATGTGTATAAGAGACAGGTCCTAATTGTAATGATTACTTAGAATTAAAAATAATAATATACTTACTTGAAATAATCTCTAATATTAATATAAGAATAGTTGAATGAAAACATATCAATATTATCAGGTGGTATTGAGGACATCAGAGCCAACGAATTTGTATTACTGAATTTCCTTTCATCCAACGAAAAATAACTCACAGCACAATTAGCCACGTACACTTTTCTCAGCAATTGTACTAGCCTAAATTTACACGTTATTCATTAACACAAAATGGTTCAGTTATAATTTCATATTACTTAATTACGGCATAATTTCATATTACTTAATCTGTAAATTCAGAATTCGTAAGTACAAAAAATAGATTTGGAAAAAAAACTAGATGGAACTGGATAAAGAGAAAAAGCACACGCAAAATAATGTTTCAGGCAAATTTATAATAAAAATATATGTTTTTACTAAAAAGAAAATATCTACATTATTTCAATTTGTGGAATATATAAGTCTTGTCGATTAAGACAAATAGAGTAACTATCCCTATTAGTGTGCCTGTCTCTATTAGTGTGCATTTA
>NW_012077771.1:0-754 GCF_000956235.1 Wasmannia auropunctata
TTAAAGTAATTATTATAGATATAATTCAATTTTGTTTACCGATATAGGTTTCCATGATTAATGGGAGGACTTTCACCGCGGCTAGCAGCTTCGTTAATAATTGATGCACAAAGACGAAACTACGAAAATAAAAGCATACCTTCATATTGGTTGTACTTTTTAAACGTAATAAGGTATATAAATCACGCTAATAAAATTTAATCATAATATACATAATGTATTTTCAAATATATGGCAATAGGTCGAAAAACAATTCTGTAAATATATTTTTAATTCTGAGCACTGCTGTACTATGCTTTATTATTATTTTTATATCTATTATAAATATATAATTTTTATTTCGATTTTTTAGACAATTATTTGATACTTATAATAAAATTATTGATATAATTTTTTTATATAATGTTATTGATATAAAAATAATTTTTATTCATCATTTAAAAATATTTTTATTTCAGAATTCTACCCTACAAATCATGGAAATGCCTAATACTTCTTAGATTTTGGTGTTTATCCAGAGATTAAAAGATAATAAAATAATTAAAAATTTATGATCTTATTACATCATAAAATATATTCATACTTATTTATATGATTATTATGTATAGTGATTTATTAACAATAACAAATAAATCATATGACAAATATGTAACAAAATTTTTTAAGAAAAAATGAACTACGACCTTAAAAAATATCAATTTTTTATTTTTTAACTTTTTTAGATCGGAAGAGCACACGTCTGAACTCCAGTCAC
>NW_012077772.1:0-557 GCF_000956235.1 Wasmannia auropunctata
GAAACCATTTCACTTTCATCTGAAACATTTTTTCGTATCATCAAAAACAAATAAAATATTTGAGATTTTCGATTTAAATGGCCCACCCTGTATAATTTAGATAATATATAACGATGTCACCTATATTTAGTGGCTGAAAGAATATTTGATTAGGTAAAATATTTAAAATTAACTACGAGAAAAATGTATAGTGCGGTCTGAAGCGGATCTTAGCACCTACTTTAATAATATTCAAGCATGAATCTTACAATTTCCAGCTCAAGCAAACTGCGCGCCAACACTTTTGTCAGTCTTAAAACACATCTCTAAGTAAATCCGAAGTACATAATGTCATGCAATTAAATTGACAACATTTTTTGATATCTTGAATAGTTTTCGAGATATAACAAAAGAAAAAAAGAATTAATTTACACATAAGGGGTGGATTCATCCCTTTAAACCGTTTTTTTAGCACCAACTGATAACTTCTAAATTCATTTATTTATGTGACCTCAAAATGTACCAAGTTTCATTAAAATCAGAATTTGACACTTCGCGAGGTTCCCTTAGATCGGAAG
>NW_012077773.1:0-302 GCF_000956235.1 Wasmannia auropunctata
AAAAAATCCATCAACTTCTTGCATAGAATTAATTTGCTTTTACAAATACTACTTTTTATCGCATTTAATTTATCAGATACTGATTGATGAGAAAAAACTATGTTTTATAGCAGTTTATTAATTTATAAAATAAGTAATCTTTTTTACTACAATATGTAATAAGAAGAAAACATACATTTGCACTTAATTTTAAACTTGAGTAGCATCTAGTCTTTAATGAAAAGATGAAAATACTTTAAAAATATCAAATTTTCTTTCGTACTATACTTAATTCAAGAATACATATATTGATAATACAAAAT
>NW_012077774.1:0-437 GCF_000956235.1 Wasmannia auropunctata
ACAATTTGTAAGTATTTTGTTATTTACGAATATTTACAGCTACAGTGGATTAACGTTGATTACATTGATATCTCATTTACAGTATGTTTTAACAGTAAATATGCATTTTAACTTTTATGTTATACTTTCAATTATTATGTATTCTTTAAATATATGTGTATATGTATATTGCAAGTTTTCAAAATTTCAACAACAATTCATTAATTAATATAAGATAAAGTAAATATAATTTTTTATTAATAATTGAAAAGTTGACATTTATAATATAAGCAATGTGTCGTCAAATGTACGTGGAAAAGATTAAAAATGTAAAAAAACCGCCAAGTATATTTTTTAACGTTTTTACCTTAAAAAAATTGTATTAGATTGAAAAAAATGAGACCTTCGTATCATCTTAAATATATAATACTTCGAAAAAAAAAACTATTAAATCATAA
>NW_012077775.1:0-344 GCF_000956235.1 Wasmannia auropunctata
AAACCGAAAATTTTCGGCAATCTCCAACGGTTCTGGCGCGTAGAACTCACTCAGACTAGCGATCAGAATATCGAAGGTAGATGCATATGGATCCGCTGGCGCTAGCCGGTTACAGATGACGTCGAACGCCGCCGATTCGATATAATGTAACAAGTATAAAATTCGTTGATCATCAGGAATATTAAAAATTTTAATTGCAGCCAAAAATCTTTGCAGCCATCGTTTCCATTCGACAGTCTCTGGATCAATAGAATCTATCGCAAAAGTTCCTTGCAGAACGACAGAAGGACTTTTTCGTCGTCATGGTACCGATCACGCATCCTTCATGTGATTACAAAAATTCT
>NW_012077776.1:0-3315 GCF_000956235.1 Wasmannia auropunctata
CTTTTGTTTGGATCAATTTTCTCCTCCTTTTTTACACCAATATTAAATTTGGCATACAGTTAGACCATGCAGCCCTTTAACTGCATAGACTAGCTATTGGAGATACTTATAACTGCTTCTTCACTCACGAGACGTGGACGAACACACGCATTAAGAAAGTAAAAACAAGAGTTAAATGTAATTATTGTAAACTGTCACTGAAGATGGCTAAAAAAGATAGCCGAAACGTTTGACTGTATAATAAAGTAAATTTTATATAAATTAAATTTTGCGTACCAATAACCACGCCGATTCCCATCTGCTTTACTTACTTATTAATATTAATCGTGTTTCCATTAAATTAATATATTCCTGATAGATCTTGTAAATATCATAATAACATCACGGTACATATTGACAAAAATTGAATAGAATCTTCGATAGATTTTACTTTACTTCTAATTATATTTTATTAGCATTATTTTGTTTGCTATACTTTTAAAAACATTCTGTCGATTATATTGCATATGATCATGAAATTTATAGCTTTTCTATCGACAAAATTTTTAATAGATACTTTGTCTTTTTCCTGACAAATTTAATTGTATAGTAAATTATTAAAGAAATTGAGAAGAGCAACTATTTTTACTTTAATCTTAAAGGAAGGGTTGCCATTTGAGCCATATTGCCCTTTCTCCCTTCTTGAATTCAAATGAAACTAGGGGAAAAATATATCTCAATAATTGCCTTATAATTTTCCAAAAGAATATGATCCTACCTTGTTTATGAATTATTATGTTTTGAATTTACATGATTTATAGGAGATTTGATGTTTTTTGATAATTGAAGTTTTTTTTTTAACAATGTTCCTGGAATTGCTACTTCACTAAATTTTCTCAAAAAATTGCCAAAGGTATTACCACTATTACCTTAGAATATATTAAGAAGCGATGCAAACTTGTGCACATTTTGTCATCCAGCGCATTGAATCCATGACTGCACTATAAATACTATAATTATGAGGCATATATGGAGGTACATTTTCCTTCTAATTTCATTTCAATTCAGAGGAAAAGGGTCAAAAATCGCAATCCTTTCTTCCAAAATTATAGCGTAATAAAAACATTTCTGAGACCAAATCGTATAAATAAATAATCGAAATAACATATCCAAAAATATAATTCTTTACTTTTTTTATGTAAATTGTGTCAAGTTCATTTTAAACTATTTATAATTTGTGTCAAAAAATCACAAGATAGATTTCTATTTGTAAATGTAAAATGTATTAAAATTAATATTTATATGTATACATAAAAATACACTCATTTATATGTATACATAAAAATAAGACAAAAATTTCAAATTTCGTATTAGTATGAATACCTCGATAGATATGATAAGGGGTTCTAAATCTTCATATTCAATTTTAACCATTTTTGCTGCAGCTTGAGCAATAATTTGATCGGTAGCAACAATTGCACCAATTATTTGACCTTGGCTGGTAACCTAGAGAAAAATAATAATCATTTTTTATTCTCCCAAGAAATTATTCAAATCTTTCTTTGTGATTTTAATACATCATTTTACGCACGCACGCACGCACCACTTATGATATTTTTCGTAATAAGTTATTTTCACAGGATCGAAAAAGACGTTTTATTAGAGCACCGAATTATTAGGTTGCCTTGGCAATTTAATTGTGATATTACGTACTATTCGGTTTGGAGTTGCGTTTCAAAGACCGACGATTTTGCGACGCGCAGTTTACCTGAACTGATTGTGAGAATTGCAAAGTTCATATATTATAGTATTACCAAGCAACAAAATCCGCTTTGTACCTTGTTAGCGTTTTCGCATCTCAAATATATATAAAAGTCGAAACCAATTTAACTTAATATTATTATTATTAATTAAAACTATTCTAAAAATACATAATTAAAAAAAGAGTTATGCGCCAGATATGTATCCCTATAAACTCATGATGTAATTGTAATGATATTATATTCTAGTTTAAAAATAAGACAAAAATTAAAAAAAAAATGTTCTAATTTCTAAAGATGAAACTTTTTAAAATGGAAAGCTTTTACAGTTGACGAATCAAATAGTCTAAAGAGGTACTATTACGCTTACTGACCCTTTATAATATTAAAATAATTATATATATAATGAATCTTAAAATCTTTTATTGTGTATGACTGAATTATATTTAAATCCAAATAATTAATATATTGTATGCAGATAATGCGTTAGGCCTCTTTTACATTTCATTGTCTCAATTTTTGTCTCTCAGAAGCTTTGTTCCTCTCGCTTCTGTTACTCCTCTCTTTGACTTAGATTCCGATGTTTATTTTCATCAGCATGTTTGGACTGCCTGTAAGATAAGCAACTGATCGCGCAGCTGTACGCATAATGTTTGATAATACTACATTTTTGCTTTTTTTTGTTGTCCATTTACAAAAACAAAATCAAAGAACGTGAATTATGTAATATTGTCACACATTACGCGCAATGCTGCATAATCGGTTGTTTACCTCACAAGCAATCAATCAACAAGAATGTATGATAAGACATGGATTTATGCAAGAAAGGCGCTTGCCCCTTTCACTAAATTTTGGTAAGAATTAAGAAACAATTAAATTATGAAAATCTTTTTTTATGAAAAAAAAAGAAGCTAGAATTAGTATTAAGTTCGAAATATTCTCGAAAATTTATTTTAATGTGTATATATAATATTTTACGGGAGAATCCCGTTTGCCTACAAATCGTTTGCCAACATCACTTTTGCCGACAGTTCATTTGCGCACAAAAAGTATTGCCTATACAGATTGATTGCCTGCAAGCATTTTTGCGCACAAAGGAAAAATTAGGAGCATATGTACGTTTGCACACACGACACTATTGCGCACAAGCAGCATTGCACACATGACGTTATTGCTTACAGATCGATTGCCTACAAGCACTTTTGCACACATTAAGGCTCCTGTTTCATTGACATGTAGCGTGCGAATTATGAAGCCGAGAAGCGAAGAATTAAAATTTTTTATTGCACAAAATGTGTCACCTAAATTGCAATAATTTGAATTTTATTTACTTATTGTTGTAATTAAATGTCTTTTTAAATTTTTATATTTTCTTAATTTTCGGAAATCATGACTTGTTTGATTCATATCATTAAAATACCTAAAATAATTTGTATCTCTATACTACCCTTCTCTTATAATCTGTTTTTTAACTCTCTGTATTACTTTAACCAAGGTTGGGAAAGTTACTTTGTAAAAATAACTAGTTACAGTTACAGTTTTTGTTTCTCAAAAAGTAACAGATCGGAAGAGCACA
>NW_012077777.1:0-466 GCF_000956235.1 Wasmannia auropunctata
CATTTAAAAAGGAAAAAGCACATAAAGAATTGTTGGAAATTTATGGCACAGAAACTGTAAACTCTGCACCAGTTAAATACAACGATTTACAAAATATGCATTATTTGGACCGAGTTATCAAGGAAACTCTAAGAATTTTCCCTCCTGCCCCATTAATTGCACGAAAAGTAATGGAAGATTTAAACATAGGTTTGCTCACTTTTCATGAACAAGCAGATGTATACAAGGGCAAGTCAATAAGTTTTTAGAAAAACATAGTAAAACACATTTTTTCGATTCATTTTTCTTTCTCAACATAGTCTCCTTTTAGCTCAATACACTTGATTCAATGATTTTCCAATTTTTTCAAGCCATCCGAATATGATTTGTCCAACCTTCAAAATAAGTTTTTATTTCAGCGATTAGCTGCTCTCTGGTGGTGAAGCTCTTTCCTCCGAATCATTTGTTCAGGGTTGGAAACAGAAAA
>NW_012077778.1:0-315 GCF_000956235.1 Wasmannia auropunctata
TAGTAGGGATGCATTTTAAACTTAAAATCGTTACAGAATATCTTAAAGTATCTCTTAAAATGTCAAAATCATCTGTTCTTTGATTTAACGCAGTCCGCACTAAGTTTAGCGGCTTTAAACTTCAAACATAAAAATTATATTTCTGCCTGGAATCTTTTCGATAGTAGTGTATATACATACTTTTTTAAATAAAATTTGATAAAATAATTTTTCAACAATGGTATAAATATATATATTTTTCTTTTACAGGTTATTTCAAGGACGGATAAAATAAATAAAAAAATATATACATATATGTTTATATACATATACATA
>NW_012077779.1:0-589 GCF_000956235.1 Wasmannia auropunctata
TATAATTTATATGCTTGTATATTAATTTTATTTCTCTCAGTAAAATTTTAAAGGAAAAAGTAGCTCCTGGGGCAAATAATGACAATTTTTAGTTGGGTAAATAATGACAAGTCAAAAAGCTTTTTTAATATTTGAATATGATTTTTCTAATTTATTTGATAATATGAAATTAGTCACAAGACAAGATCAAGAATAAATGTGATTTTTAATAAAAAATATTAGCAAATAATGTTACTACTATTATTTATCAATAAACAAAAATTGACAGATGGCAGAGTATAGAAATTAATATAAATTACCTTATAATCAAAATGTCAAAAGAAAGATCGATTAGAAGTTAAGAATTATGTATTTTATAATTGTCCCTTAGGATATATTTACCCATAGAGTAGGGCAAATAGTGACAAATGTAGGTTTCAGTTTTTATAAAAATTTAATCCGTATACATGACTTATAGAAACTCTTATATTAAGTTTTTTATATATTTAAAAGTGGAAAGTACTCTTTTAGTGAAAAATCATATCTTGTAAACTTGAAATTAACTTGTAGGAGAAAGAGGAAAGAATTCGTCATTATTTACCCCCCCCCC
>NW_012077780.1:0-602 GCF_000956235.1 Wasmannia auropunctata
CGTGTGCTCTTCCGATCTATTTTGTCAATAATTATTGGCTCGCTAGGAGGAATGTCAAATTCCGGCATCCCTGTACAGATTCTACTCTTTGCAATGTTGGCGCTGTTCACAAAGCATTCATTATAATTGGGGTTTTTCCGGCCACACACATGAATGTAGGATGCTATGAAAAGTATAATATAAATCATCTGTTTAATTTGAAACTTAATATTATGTTGGTTAGGATATATAAAATGAGTTGGAACAGAACAATTATTTAAAGATAAAAAGAGTATCTTTTGTAATGTAATAAATGCGTAAATACAATTTGTTCCTAATATTTCTAATGAACTATTTTAATAGTTAAAGAAGTTGTTATTAAGGGGTTACGTCATCCCTGAGCTCTTAAAATGATACCTAAGTTTGGGATTTTTTGTGGGCAAATAGATAATTTTATTTAAAAGCTATTTAGAGGACATTGTTGTATATATAATAAACTAAAAAAATATTTTTTAATTTTTTATGTACAAAATGGCGGCGCAATGACCTACTTGCGGAATCTCTTTTTTCTGTACTTTCAAATCGGTGTACTGGATTTCAGGCACACGGTTTGACCTTGAACA
>NW_012077781.1:0-716 GCF_000956235.1 Wasmannia auropunctata
TCTAAAAAATAATTGCAAAACCCCGTTCATCCAAAAAATAATTGCGTATGATTATTGTAATTTTACATTATGTCTAAAAATGACTAGAACTGTGATATGTATATATGAAAATAATAAATAGTAATAGATATGCAGAGTGTTCCGCGTTTTAATTGCCCCAGGCAAATATCTAAAAAAATACGCAGGATACGAGAAAAGTGTTTTAGACAAAAGTTGTAGGATATGAAGAGAGACAAATAATAATAAAAATATCGATTTTTCAAGATCACATGGAGGTTCAACCACTTTTTTAAATAAAGTAATAATTTTTTTAAATAAAATGCCATATTTATTATGCCATATTTTGACATGTAATATCTTGTAAATTATTGATTTCTTAATGGTTATACCTTAATACTTTTCTGCATAGAACATTAAGACAAATTGATTGGTGTAAAAGAAATACAGTTACTTTGCAAAAAAATTTGCAATTGCAATGATTTTGGTGAAATTGATTTTATCATTATTTGTCCCTCTTCACGTCCTACTTTTGTCTGAAACATTTTCTCGTATTTTGCGTATTTTTCGAGATATTTGTTGAGCAATTAAAATAAGACATTTAATTTATACAAGTAATGCAGATTTAAAAAATATTTAAAACTAATGGTCACATTTTTGCTTTTGTTTTAATTATAATCGTTTGTTTATATTTTTGTGTACGAGAAATCATTTATATT
>NW_012077782.1:0-408 GCF_000956235.1 Wasmannia auropunctata
TAAATGTTGTAACACATTATTAACTATTTTATAACAAATGTTTTTAATTTTTAATTTTGCTTTCAATTTATAAAATAAAAATTAATCTTAAAGGAATTCTATTGCCAGATACTGCTGCAGGCTGCTACCTTTATTTCTCCCAACTACCGCTTTGCCACACAGTGTCGCTACAGATCTTGGCTACCAACGTGAAGTTGGCGTCAGCGGTCCATGATTATATAGTCAAAGGTTTTCTCTGCTGAACGCAGCCATTATGTACTCTGGATTTACTTAGAGATGTGTTTTAAGACTGATAAAAGTGTTGGCGCGCAGTTTGTTTGAGCTGGAAATTGTAAGATTCACGCTTGAATATTATTAAAGTATTAAGATCCGCTTCAAACCGCATTATGCATTTTTCTCGTATTGTTA
>NW_012077783.1:0-358 GCF_000956235.1 Wasmannia auropunctata
CTTCCGATCTTAATAGTTTTATTTTTTTAGATGAAAAAATCTAAAATAATAACACAATCAATTTTTTGGCAATTAAATCAATATATTGTTCATAAAAGTGAAAAGCATCTGTATCTTCAAAGAAAATAAGATTAAAACTAAATTTTTGGAATATTTTACACCATGCACAACAAATGAAACATAGAGCACAAAATGCGCAATGATTATAATTATTTAAGATTTAATAAGCATCGAAGCAGAAATTATACAGACCATCAAACCAAGAAAAATAATTTTAAAAATCACAATAAAAATTAAAATAATGATTTGCAAATTAGATTTGACGATCTAAATGTATTTTGCTTTGATGTTTATTCAA
>NW_012077784.1:0-1167 GCF_000956235.1 Wasmannia auropunctata
CCTCTTCCCCGCGACACCCGCACCCACAACATGATTCCCCTCTCCCCGCGGACCCCACACTCACGACGCGGTTCCTTCGTCCCCGCGCATCCCGCACCTACAACGCGGTTCCCCGTCCCCGCGGACCCCGCGCCCACGTGTTTCCCCGTCCCCGCGGACCCCGCACCTACAACGCGGTTCCCAACCCCTCGCGGACTCCGCACCTACAACGCGATTCCCCCGTCCCCGCGGACCCCACACCTACAACGCGGTTCCTCACCCCCCGCGGACCCCACACCCACAACGCGATTCCTCACCCCCCGCGGACCCCGCACCAATGGTTAGGCCGAGAATCCTTCTGAGCAGCTTCCCCTCCCCTCGGACCCCCCTCGGACCCTTCTCCCCGCGGACCCCCCGGACCCCCTGCCCCTCACCCCCTTGGAGCCCCATGGATTGGAACCCGCCTATAATAGCTGCTCGTTGACTATTACTTATATGTGACATATTTTACATATTTTATTTTTTGAATTAGAATAAAGATTTATAAACATTTATATATTATAATATTATAATATTAAAAATAATTGCTGTGTCAATCTTCTGTGAATCAACTTTATAATTGCAGGTTTATTATAATAAATAAAAATATTTCTATTTATAAATAATATTTTTATAAAAATATCTTTTTAAATCTTTAAGAAAAAAATAGATTTAAAAATAAGTAAATGAAATTATTTCTACTTATAAAATAGATTACCTTTATTAAAATATTTCTATATTTAACGCTGCTTTACATAATTACATCTTAAAGTGACAAAAAATAATAAATTTTAAAATAATAATTAAGAAGTATCCAAAGAAGGGCAAGTGAGCCTTGCACGAAATTAGTGCTAAAATTACATATATTTAAACAATAATCATTATCACCCAAACGTTTCGGCTCCGCATTGAGCCATCTTCAGTGGGTAAAAAAAATACAAAAAATTATTTCTTTTCTTCTACTTTACATTAGCGCTTTGTTCTTTCCGCTCGCACGAAGGTCGCTTATCGCTCGTTGTGAGATCGTTCGTTAGACAATCGTAATGTCATGTGATCCCATCCTCAGGTGACAAATAGACGGATCGCATCGAAGGAAAAATATGTTACATCTGTCCAGGAACAACAGAGAATTCTCTATGATCACGCAAT
>NW_012077785.1:0-1404 GCF_000956235.1 Wasmannia auropunctata
TAATTTTGTACAATAATAGATGTTACCGCTTAGGTTTATTGTTTAATTTGTACACCTGTTTTTGTTCGAAAAAGAAGATCATAAACATCAAATTTTATTCGATAATAGATATACCGCTTAGGTCTCATTGTTCAATTTTGTACAACTGTTTTTTGTTCAAAAAGGAGATCATAAACATCAAATTTTGTTCGAGGAGCACGCTAACACTTGGCACCATTTTTTACTTTTTTTAAAAAAGTCAATTTTGTAACGTATAAATAATACGCAGACAGTTAATACAGAAGTGACTAATACAACCGAGCTGGTTTTACAGACTGAATCAAATACATCTGAAATAGATTTACAATCTGAACCAAATATGTTTGAGATAGATTCACAGTTTGAACCAAATATATCTGGGATAGATTTTATACAGTCTGAACCAAATATGTTTGAGATAGATTCACAGTTTGAATCAAATACATCTGAGCTAAATTTACAGGCTAGCTTTAGTAATGAATCTAATACATTAACAAGTAGCTTTCAAAGTGCCAAAAAGAATTTATTACAAAATGATCAAAATAATATCGCTATTAAGACAAATTGTCCCCAGACATTAACAACATCAAGGAATATACTTGATTCTGTTACAAGACAATACCATTTAACACCACAAGCACAGAAACTGTATAAGAAAGCCATAATACTAGCGAAGCAAAGAAATCGAATGAAGAGACAAATAAAAGATTATAAAATACGCCTAAAAGATGCCAAAAAATTCGCAAATACTCAATTTTGTAAAAAGTTTAACAGTTTAACTTCGACACAAAGATTGTTTTTTAATATGCAATTACGAAATACAAAGTATTCTCCAAAGGTAGATTTCAAAGTATTATTTAATGAATTAAAATCCGTATTACAATCATCATGCCCAGAACGAAGTTTACAATATTTAAGTGATATATCTTTTAAATCAAAAGCATACAATAAATTGTAAATTTATATTTTGTAAATTCTTTATTATTTTAATTGAATGACTTGAAGCCTTTGAATGCTTTATTATTGTAAACAATATGTTAATTTAGAATTGATCTTTATTATATATAAAATATACTAACGCGAATTTAATATTTAAAAAAAATTTTTTTAAACAGATCCAATTGCAAAAATTTAACATTTATTTAAGAAACTTTAAAAATTAAAACTTTTATTATTATTTGTATGTTTAGGGAAGAAGATTCACGATCGATGAAAAAATTTTGACTTTATCATTGTATAAGCAATCTGGATCTTGTTACAACTTATTACCAAAATTATTTGTTTTACCAAGTATTACAACTCTTAAATCTTTGTTACGAACAATTTCTTTACAACCAAGAATTAATAAATTTATGAGTGAGCATCTAGATCGGAAGAGCACACGTC
>NW_012077786.1:0-663 GCF_000956235.1 Wasmannia auropunctata
CATCCCAAAGAAAAGATAACACCACATACTATCATGGTACAGCGTCTTCCATAGTTCATCGTAATAAGACTTAAAAGGCAACCGATTAATTGGGTAATCACTACCGATGAAGCTGGACAAAAATTTTGTCAATATTATATGAAACGAATGCGTTTTTTGAGCAATGTTTCTTAATACTTCATAAAAATAAAGATAATACTTTATAATCCCAATTTATTTTTTATACAATAATTTTAATAATTATTGTTTAAATTGTAAACATAACGATTTATATATTTATCAAATTATTGTTCAATCAATTTAAGACTCAGAGTTATGAAAGATTTATTAATTAGGACATTATTTATAACAATAGTGACAATAAATAATATAGAAAATAATATTAAACTTTTTTATTAAAACAGATACCAAATAAAGATATTTCCGTTGCGTTTAAAATTATCGAGGATGTATTGTTCGTTAATATAGGAAGCACTACGGCGGAATACCCCTGAGTGGCCCCTGCACTGATTAAAGCCAAGTTGCAAACAATAGTGTAAAGAAACTGCGACAGATTAAATACACAAAAATTAAATGTTAAATATTATATTATTACACTTTTAAGTTTTATTATATTACAACTAACGATACACTGTTTCTTGTTTGAAATTTAAGAAGTCTAAA
>NW_012077787.1:0-633 GCF_000956235.1 Wasmannia auropunctata
CGTGTGCTCTTCCGATCTTTTAACTCAAATCGCTAAGGTAAAACAACTGGCTTTTGTTTTCATTTTATTATAAACTTTTTTCTATTTTACGTAATCACATATATGCACAAAAAAGATTTATTTAAAAATATTCCTTATATCAAATAAAAATAATAAAAATTATTCGAAAAAGTCACTTTGTCGTAGAGAAATTTAATACTGTAAGTATTAAATTTGTTAGTGATTAATTACACAGTGTGACAATAATTTTTTTCTCTTCAAAATGCGATAATACATTTCTCAAAAATTTTTTCGTGCTAAACACGATGCCATTGGCAGAATTTGAGTAAATTGGAAAAGAGCCAATAATGACGTTATTGACCACTTTTAACATTTTTTTTGTAGTAAAAAGGAAGCTGCGGTTTCTAAATAAACTCCACAGTATGTGAAAGTATAATTCAAAAGCTTTCATGGAAATTTTTACTTTATATCACATTAAGACAATAAATTAATTTTATTTAATTTGAGGAAGAACAGGAATAATTAATCTAATATCTTAATACTATTTTATTTTTATAACATATAAGGTTACATATTCATGACGAATTTAATCTTATTGTAACCTTATATGTTATAAAAATAAAATAGTATTAA
>NW_012077788.1:0-560 GCF_000956235.1 Wasmannia auropunctata
AAAATACTAATAATTATTTCACTCCCAAGCTTACTTTAAATAAAAGTTCTCATTTAAAAATCAAAAGTTGACCTCCAAATGATCTTCAGGAGTGTCTACAAGGTCACAGTAAAGGTCATCATTTTGTGTACCATTTCACATTCTACAACTTTTGTCTGAAACATTTTTCTTTTTTGCTTCGCCTAAAAGCTATTCGCATGCAAAGATCCGTTTTGAGAAACACGGTACAAAATAATAACTTTGAAGCTTCATAACTTGCCAACAAAGAGTATGCTCCATTTGAAAGTTTTAGAAAATTAGTGTCTCATGGTTTACTATCATTTATCACCAAAATAAAGTTCGGAATCGGAGGGCGAGAATACAGGGCATTTTTGGCCTGTTTTTAGGGTCACTTTTTATAAAGCGAAAAAGTGACCTAAAAAATCGCCCGTTTTTTGGGCCCTTGATTTTGAGGCTGAACTGTGTGCCAAGTGATACCTTATAATGAGACCTTGTATTAATTATAGAAAAATTTCAAGTTGAAATGACAATTGTTATCAGAGCTAGAGGAAGAGGAGGGG
>NW_012077789.1:0-400 GCF_000956235.1 Wasmannia auropunctata
TTTTCGAGAAGACACAAAAATTACATTGCACTTTACTGACGGTATCGATTACTAGAAAAGCTCGGTGGCAACTGAGAAGGATCAGACTGTATACAATTGACATCCCGCATCAAAGGCTTCGACCAACGGATCCACCCTCCGACAATTCTGATTAGGACGCCAAAAATAATTTCATTACTTTTGGGACAGACTGCAGCGTAAAATTATAAGACAACATAAATTAACACTAGATGTCTTTTGACTGTTTGATGTATTGAATTGTTAGATCGCTATATAATAATGGTAAATTTAGATCTCAACGGTATATTAATTACCTCAAAATTGTCCGCAAATGGAGCGATAAATCGTAATGGACTTTTTGCATGTTTCATAAAAGCTACAGGCGCGAGACTAATTATCG
>NW_012077790.1:0-366 GCF_000956235.1 Wasmannia auropunctata
AGCTATGATTAAGGCTATAGTGATTCGAACGGATTCGCGAGACCGTCACAATCGCCCGTCTGTCGATTGTGTAGTGATAGTACCATGGCTTTTCCTGCTTGCAGTATATCTTCTGGAAGTATTGCACTCCCTTAACATTGGCCCAGAAATCAAGGTAGTTTTCGAAGTTAACACTTAATCTACTAGGGAATCTACGAGGGACTGCGAAAAAATCCGAAAGGGGAACCCTAAAAAAGTTGCTTCTACCCTCCTCAATGGCTCTCTTCGCAAGTACATCCGCCCGCTCGTTGCCGGATATACCCCTGTGCGACGGTACCCAAATAAGCCGTACTCGAATCCCTTCGCGACCTGCCTTCTCCAGTTCTG
>NW_012077791.1:0-461 GCF_000956235.1 Wasmannia auropunctata
CGATCTAATACAAATTTATACAACCGTATGCATGTAAAAGAGTAGTTTGCTATTATTGCCAGAAGCGTCTATTGTGACGGTACTGGTACAATAATATCAGAGGCGTCTATTCAGACGGAACTGATTTATATAATTGCAATATATTGCAATATATTATATGCAAGAAAAAAGTCTTGTTTCAGCTATCAATCATTTTTTATTTATAATTTCGGTGCAATGTTTAATAAATACTATCAAATAAAATAATAATAACCAATTGTTGGACAGCAATTATTAAGTAATTAATATTTATGAAAGTTTTAGTAGCATTTAGTTTATTTTATTATAAAATCAAATATAAATCATTTTCCTTAAAAATATTTTACTAAAGATTCAATTACTAGATAACAATTACTGATTTTTATTACAATACAAGACTTTTTTCTCAATGTATGTTGGCTATAAATGCAGATCGGAAGAGC
>NW_012077792.1:0-463 GCF_000956235.1 Wasmannia auropunctata
TCACAAATCTGTACATCCAAACGATTACTCGTTGGATTCACAGGGGTCTGGAGGAGTGCGAAGTATGAAGTGATAAATACAAAATTACCTTTTAAAAAGAGGTAAAAACGCCAAGTATACGCGTCCTCCGTACAAATGTTTCGCTATCAAAAATTAGCGCCAAAAATTTGTAGTTAGTAAAATAAAATAACTTTAAAAAAATTAAGTGATATATATATAACTTGTAGAAAAAATATTATAAAATAATATTATAATATAATTATATATTATAATATAATATTATAAAATATTATAAAATAACTTTCTAAAAAAAGAAAAAAAGCGTTAAATATGTGCTACTCGAACAAAAAAATTATTGTACTAAATTTTAAAAAAGTGATATGTACTAGTAATATGTACTAATGATATCAATCAATAAATGGCGCCAAGTTACAATCCCATAAAAGATCGGAAGAGCACACGT
>NW_012077793.1:0-313 GCF_000956235.1 Wasmannia auropunctata
TGTGTTAAATTTGACAACATGTCTATTTGGACAAATATTTTTGTTTTTCATTATCAACAGATATAAATTTCTTTATTTAAACTAGACGGTCAATTTAAGATAAAACTTTATCAAAACGAATTTAAATATTTACTCTGTAAGTATTATAATTTTTAAATTTCTGTTTTATATATAAATGTTTCAAATTAACAGAAAATACCTACAAAATAAGGTTATTGCATATACTTGTGATGTAAAATGTTATACATTTAGAATTAAATATCTTCAAATATCTTCAGTACGGTAAAAACCAATGAAATTTTTTCTGGATATT
>NW_012077794.1:0-436 GCF_000956235.1 Wasmannia auropunctata
AAGATTGATTTATTCGGTAGCCATTTATAATAGCATAAATCAATCTTATGATTGGCCATTTGCGAGTCCAATCAGGACTCGTAACACCGGTCGCGCTTCTCTGATAATCTAGGACTCTAGTACTGGTGACCATGGACATAGGAATATTCACGTCCATGTGGTGAACAAGTTCCCTGCTCCACCCTTTGACTATATAATCCTTTGACTATATAATCCTTTGACTATATAATCATGGACCGCTAGTTGCCCCGTCTCACCACCCCTCTCACCCATAAGGTTATGTATCCAACATGAAGTTGGCTTTAGCCCCGCCCCGTGTGGCAAATTGCGGGAAATTTAAAGGATATCAGAAGGATGTAAGAATTAGATGGGTGGTTGTTAATAAATATTATAACAAAATATAAAGAAACTGAGTCGACAAGGCACACAGGGGATA
>NW_012077795.1:0-375 GCF_000956235.1 Wasmannia auropunctata
AGATAATCAGTTGTCTCAGATACATTGTTTGTAGTAGCATCGATGTTGTTATAAAGTAAGGACGTTGCTGAAAATTCAATATTTGGTGCTAAGTGATTAAATACAGTTCCACATCCCTCAATACCCGGTAAAAGAAATACTTCAGATGTAGTTTTCTGTCTTTTAGTAGAGAGATCAACACAAGTTTGTGAAATGAAATCTTCATCTTTTACAACACCAACTAGATATTTTATAATATCTAATTTCTCTAAGTCGAGTTTCTCATTGTCATTCATAATATTGTCATTCACGTTTCTATCGGACATCTTCATGAGTTTTGCGAAAGTAAGAGTTCGTATTTCTTGTGCAGTGAGAAAAATATCAAATTCTCGTTCA
>NW_012077796.1:0-1231 GCF_000956235.1 Wasmannia auropunctata
GACGTGTGCTCTTCCGATCATAACTGTCAGATGCATTAAATTTGAGAATAATTAAAGGATATAAACATCATTCTTCAACTGTAAACATAAACTTGTACAATTAGCTTATAATGCAACATTAAAGTTTAACTATTTATCTGTGCAAGTATTGAAAAATATTTGTAATTAAATTCAGTTAAATTTGAATAAGTTAACAATTTCCTGTAATTTTTAAACAATCATCTAATTAGGAACGCTTCAAACAGCCTAATCATTTTTCAAAGAGGGAGCTTTCTTTCTCTCTCTCTCTCACGAAATTAATATATACATGATATATACATAAACAAATTTTTATATATATACATATAAATTTTTTTTCTCTTGGATAACTTCAAGATTATTTCAGATAAGTTTTACTAAATATTTTTATTATAAAACTTCTTCTTAATATATATTCTACTAAAAAAGATTGTACTTTGTGTGATATTTTATAAACCTTTATATATATATATATATATATATATATATGTATATATATATATGTAAAAGTTTTGGACTTTGATTTTTGCTTATTGTTTACGTACCAACTTTCACATATATGCATATATGCACATGCAGACTTTTTGTCATTTATTATTGCAATTTCCCATTTATTCTTTAATTCTCTTTTATTCCTTCAATCGTTACTTCGTTCTTTTCCTCTTATAAGGGACCCACACAAGGTACACAATAACTACAGCATAGAGATGCCTGTCGTAGGCATCGAAAAATAAAAAAAATTTTATTTTATTATTTTATTACTTATATTTTATTTCCGATCTAATTTTTGGGTGGAATGTGATCCAAAGAGAGTCAAGATGCTTAGATAATGTTCTCTATATGCTGTAGCTATTGTGCATCTTGTGTGGGTCTCTTGTTACTCATAGTAAAGAAGATGTTTTGACATATTTGTTGTTTACAAAAAATTATAATATTAATAATGTTAAACAACTGTTAAAAACTGCTACCTTTATATATATATAAAAAACCACACAAAGTATCAATCTTTTTTAGTAAAATATATATTAAAAAGAAATTTTATAATAAAAATGTGTTTAGTAAAACTCTGTTCGAAGTGTTCGTAATTAGATGATTGTTTGAAACGTACGGAAAATTGTCAACTTATTCAAATTTAACTGAATTTAACTACAATTTAACTACAAATATTTTTCAATATTTGCACAGATAAATAGTTAGATCGGAAGAGCACACG
>NW_012077797.1:0-651 GCF_000956235.1 Wasmannia auropunctata
GCAACATTCGGATAGCATTTAAAAACTCAATTTTTGGTATCTTGGTTTTTTCTGAAATGTATTGCCATCTTTTTGAAATGCTCTCTATTGCCAAGTCTGTTGGAACGTTTGTGAATAGAGAAACTACATCAAGAGAAGCTAATTTACAATTAGGCTCTAGATGTATACCATTTAGATTTCTGATTAAATGGAAACTATTATTCACATGGCTAGGAGCTGATGGTATGCTCTTGTTAATAATATCATGTAGGTATCATGGAATAACTATCCTTTATTCGTAACAATTGTAATTTGTTATCATAAACTGTTACATAGAAAATTATAAATACATTTAAACTAAAATATAAATTTCCCCATTATTTTATGGCAATTCTAATGCAATATAAGTATTTTTTTATATAACAAAGGTACAAAAAGTTAAATTTTTTAAAATTATTTTAGATATTAAAACATTATTTTATAGATATTATATTTAAATAACTATATTTAAAATAAAAATATTTTAAGTATTTGTTACGTCCAATCCCCAAGAAATGATTTATATGTTAGAGAAAGGAAAAATCATTGAGAGAGTCCCGTTTAGAAACGAGGCTGGATCCGGAAAGGAGGGGAACACGGAAGGGCGTAAACAGATAGCCTGTCTCGCAAATA
>NW_012077798.1:0-507 GCF_000956235.1 Wasmannia auropunctata
GATCTGCTGTAATCATTGGTCTCAGATGGAAGAAGACAGTGATCATTGTCAGCTATTGTAATGAGGTTATGGTTCTTTCACGCTGTAGATTTCGTTCATCGTTTATCGTGTTCAGTTCACAGTGTGTGAGATTTTCAGTAGTGCGGTCCACGCATGTGATTAATTTTTTATCATGTTCCGATATGCACTCCCTGGTAGCACAGAGAGGTGAAAAAGAAATATCCATCTGTCATCAATTATAAATTAATTTTCAGCAACAAAAATCTTTCTTCAAGAAGTAGTGAAAAAGAAATCTTTTTGTACTTGAAAACAAACTTAGAATTGATCACTGAAAATACGAATAAATCTTTTTAAACTCTATATGCTATCTCAGCTGGCATTACTAAAAATCTAAAGTTCGTGTTATGTATACTACAGATTTTTAGTATTGGCAATCTTAAACATTATCGGAATATGAATCGTCCTAAATGTATGAACATAAAAATATAATGCTACAAGAAAAATACA
>NW_012077799.1:0-447 GCF_000956235.1 Wasmannia auropunctata
GTGCTCTTCCGATCTCTATAAAATGTTTGATATTCTAGCAATCATTTTGACTTCCGCACAAAATTATTTTGATTATTGAACAAAAATTATTTTCAGATTTGGATTCAGCAAAATTGTTCTTTCCGTGTATGTAAAAGACGTATGCTCGGTATCGCCGAGCTGAAGTGGGTTGAGAAATCAAACTTCGATTTTTAGGCTCCACCCCAGTCAATAAAAAAATGTCAAATGTATCAAAATGTATCAAATGTTATGTTGAAAATTGATAGGGAGCCGGAAAAAATCTCAAATCGACGGAGAGGAATTAAAAACATAAGGCTCAACACCTTTCCTTTACACATTGTAAACACGCTGATTTGACAGGAGCCTCCTCCCTCCCTGCAGAAAATTACTGACTGTGGTGGAGTCTACATTTTCCAGCTTGGCGACACGTATGAAGTTAATTACTAT
>NW_012077800.1:0-571 GCF_000956235.1 Wasmannia auropunctata
CAAAATCGTTCCGCAAGGTCGAAAAACGTGGTTTCGAGAAAAACGCGTTTAAAGTTTTGTGTTGAAAATTGTTAGTATAATTATAAAAAAGTTTCTTACGCTCAATCGGCGATGCCTGCTCCATACATTATGCCTTCCTGTTCGTCATAGCAGTCATTTTGGACAGATT
This sequence comes from Wasmannia auropunctata, assembly GCF_000956235.1. Taxonomy (NCBI): domain Eukaryota; kingdom Metazoa; phylum Arthropoda; class Insecta; order Hymenoptera; family Formicidae; genus Wasmannia; species Wasmannia auropunctata. Next base: position 170 of record NW_012077800.1, read on the forward strand.
TTATGTTCCTAAGCTCACTTCTTCGCTCTTTCGATGCATTGAGGCTTTGACGGTTCGCAGGACATGTTCCTAGCGAACATGTCCTGCGAACCGTCAAGCGACTGTAGGGCTTATCCTCGGTCGGTAATCGATTTATAACTGTTTGTACACTAATTCTACATACATAAGGTACCCGAAAATGATGTGTTTGGAAAATCGAAAATTTCGAAAAAATAGAAGTATAAAGTGGCCTTAATGAATTCTGAGTTATTACTATGTCACCTCTAACGTCGAAATTCCAAATATGTTACACACGTTTTTCGAGATTAAATAAGACGAGTATTATCCGCTGATAATTATAGTATCGAGAATTATCTATAATCCACAGCTCTAGATCTTCCGATTCCGTAATAATAGAAATGT
>NW_012077801.1:0-744 GCF_000956235.1 Wasmannia auropunctata
ATGGCGAACACGTTGACACTCACTTTATTAACGGCAAGAATAACGGTAGACATTCACTTCCTCGACGGCGAAGACCTAGACGACACCTGGACACTTAGTTTCTCGACGACGAATACGAACACACTCACTTCCTCAACTGCAACCACGTAGACATTCACTTCCTCGAATACGAAAACACTTAATTGTTCGACGGTAAACATGTAGACGCTTACTTCATCGACGGCAATCACGTAGACATTTATTTTCTCGACGGCGAACATCTAGACGACACCTAGACACTTTGTTCCTCGACGGCAAACACGTAGACACTCACTTCCTCGACGACGACCGCAAGAGAGTTGTGAGGGAAACGAGAAAGCGGAGAAACAGACGAGAAAGTTGTGAGAGAGACAAAGGACAAAATTGAAATTTTGTGAAGAAGAAGACGACGACGACGATAGCAGACCAAAAAGATCATACAACATTGAAATTTTACGAAAAAAGCAAAGAAAAAGACGGCGACAATAACAGCGGCAAAATATAGAAGACAAGATTGAAATTTTGCGATGAAAACAACGACGACGTATCAGAATGATATAAAATTGGGCAAAAAATAGCACTTTATATGCTTGTGCATCAAATGCACTTATGGACATCGTTATTACGGCATTGTGACTAGAAAATTATAGATTTTTTCACAAAATAGGCATTTATTGATAATATCCACATAATTAAAAGAAATAATAATTTATTCCTAGATCGGAA
>NW_012077802.1:0-541 GCF_000956235.1 Wasmannia auropunctata
GTGTATAAGAGACAGTCATAATCCTAAAGTTACTGGTAGTTCAGATGAACCTTTTATAAGGTTAATGATGAATCAATTAGAAAGATTACCATCACATGAAAAACAAAAGAGGCAGCAGGCAATCATGCAAATTTTATTCGAACCTTACGACCTTTGAATAGCCAAAAATCTAACGAAAGCTACAAAGCCATTTTTATTTTTAAGAGTTCAGATAAAATATTTTACATTGTATTTTTTTTATTTTATATCGTTTCTTTAATCTTATTAGCATTTAAGTCTTTAAGAAAAATTGAGCCAAAGTTAAAAACCAAAATGTTCTAACGTATAAAATTTAAAATATATATTATTTTATATAGTATACTTTTCATTGTTCTTTTTATACCCATAAATAAATGATAAATGTGATATATAATATAAATGTGATCAATATAATATAATTTGCAATAAAAAATATTTTATTATAAAAAATTTTATGTTATACCTTATCCAATAACACATAGAATAAAAAAAAAATATATTTAATAGAATAAACACATAGAAT
>NW_012077803.1:0-454 GCF_000956235.1 Wasmannia auropunctata
GTATTTATATATAAAAAATAAAAGGATTTTTTATATACGCAATTATTTGACATTAGAATAGGATCGAATATCATTAGCACCTAAAGAAAATGTGTTGATATTTCTTACACATTGAAGAATAAAAAATCTTATTCCTACTATTTGATAAGTCTGATGGTGTTTTTATATATTTGAATATTAAAATTAATTATTTTAATACAACTAATCAAATAAGGGATGCTTCTATTATCCGCTTAGTGCTCATATTACCCGTTGGATAAGATAAATGAGCATTTCTAATATAAGCACAGGAAAAAAAGAATTTTTAGAAATTAAAGATAATATTTAAAACATTTTATTAGAATAAACACTTAATAGTTCAATAGACAATAAAATACATTTTACCTGAAAAATACTGAAATATTCTAATAAAATAAACATTTTAAATATACGTAATTATCTTGTTATTATGAAA
>NW_012077804.1:0-602 GCF_000956235.1 Wasmannia auropunctata
TCATAGGCTCATAGATAGAGTGAGCTAAACTGAATTGAAAAGTCATTTATCATTTTTTTTTTAAATTACGCCAAATATATAAAAAATTATCGTACATTACATCTGTGTCTTTTGATAACTAAATGTTATATTTTTATTTCAGAAACAAACAAAGAGAAACTCCATTTAAATAAAAAAAGAGGAAAAATAAAATATATATTTAAACTATTATATGTTAAAAACAATAATTTAATATAAAGTTTCATAGTTCGATAGTTCATAATATTTAAGTTTAATAGTTTAATATCGTTTTTTTTTATCGTTATTATTTTATAATATTTAAATATTTATTTAACTATTGTTAATATTTTGTGTTATACATGTATATGTATAGAAATTAAATAAAAATAATTTCAAAACATAATATCATTAATAAACATTTTTCCATATTAGTTTCTATTAATAGTCGGCGTTCTCAGATGGTGCGGATAAGAAACGCGTGATCGTCAAATATGTGAACATCTAGAGGCATCACGTGTTGAAAAAAAAATAATAATAATAAGCATTAATAATATAAAAATTAAAAAAAAATTAAATAATTTTAGATAGATCGGAAGAGCACA
>NW_012077805.1:0-310 GCF_000956235.1 Wasmannia auropunctata
ATAAAAATATAAAAAAATAATTATAAAAACATGGAATATTATTGGTATTATGTGTAGCAGGAGCTTGGTTAGCTTGGTTAGAAATAAAAGCGGTGGAACGTTCTGTTGGAATCTGTTAGAAGATTTGATGTAAAAAATTTGATAAATGTAAAAGTGGTAAATAAATATGAGTATAAAAAAAAGGTTAAGAACTTGTGTGCGTGTGTGCGTGTGCGTGCGTGCGTGCGTGTGTGTGTGTGTGTGTGTGTGTGTGTGTGTGTGTGTGTGTGTGTGTGTGTGTGTGTGTGTGTGTGTGTGTGTGTAGTGTGTG
>NW_012077806.1:0-648 GCF_000956235.1 Wasmannia auropunctata
ATATGATGATTTCAGATTGGAAATAATCCGCAAAAGTAATATTAAAACCAATTATAATTCGTGCGGAATCAAAATCGATTACTTTTTAATCCGGGCGCGGATTGAACCGATTAAAACCGATTAAAATCGATTAAAACGGATTACGAACATTTTCAGCAGGGTATATATATATATATATATATACATATATATGCAATGGTCATCTGTAATAGAAATCTATATTGTTATAAGAGAAAAAGACTATTCCTCTACGAGATGGAAGGGGAAATGGATTGAATGGTTGATGATATTTGTACCTTTAGTGAATTTATATTAAATGATAGTGAGTTATATTAAAGATACAAATAATAAAAAATGACATATATGTAATATTTATATATATGGGCTATTCCACGTGAAGCGGATCAGTCATCTCTCAGAAATGTTTTTAATTTTGCACAAAGGTAGTACTTTGGGAGATAGAATTTTGTGCCAAAGGATTTTTTTCTTATTGCAAAATTAATCGAGATATAAACAATTAAAAATTAGACTACTTTATTTTTTAAAAATTCATAGCTCTGTTACTAATAACGCTAGCTAACTGCTTTTTTTTTCAAAATACGCGAAAAATGTTCTAGTTTACGAGAAAAAAATGAGATTCCAAAAATA
>NW_012077807.1:0-552 GCF_000956235.1 Wasmannia auropunctata
CCCTTCCCCCCCTTACTCCCTCTTTTACTTCCTTTCCCGTCATGCCCCGTTCTCCACTCATCTCTTTCCTCGCTCACTGCCTTCACTTCTCTGCTCTATCACCTCTCTACTCTTTCTTATGCTCCCTGCCCGCTCGCTCGTGCGCCTCTGTACCTTCCCCACGCCTTCTCACTATCCCCTACTTATTCTATGCCCTACTGGCGCCCTCCGCCCTCTCGCCCCCCCTCCTTCTCACCCACTTCTTTCACACGTGCCTATCTTCCTAACCTCTCTTTTCTTCCACTCACTTCCACTTACTCCTCTTCCCTTCCTTTCTCCTCTTTTTCCCTCTACACACGCTCCTCCACACCTCTCACTCCACTCTATCACCCCACACTCTCCACACTCACCCTCCACACTTACTGCCCACCCTTCACACTTCTCTAAATCCTCACACAAACTCAGCTCTACCCACGATCGCTCCGGAAACGGAAGTCCTCTTCCATTATTACTTAATTAACCACATTGACTGCCACGTCTGAAAGCTTTCAATCATTAAAATGACAAAAAAGC
>NW_012077808.1:0-325 GCF_000956235.1 Wasmannia auropunctata
GTCGATCGCACGAGGGCCGGCCGGCTCCGCCTAACGGCAGAGGGGCAGGGCGAGGAAAAAGGGGCGATGGGATGGCGCGGGGCGGGCGAAAGAATTGGCACTCCAACCGATTAATAATAAGAAATCAATAACAGATTTATTGGCCGTTCGGAACGGCAGTAAGAAACGTTAAAAAAAAAGGAAAAAAGTAACACAGTGTGATAAGACGAATAACGGACGCGACGCGACTTGCGCGGTGCGAATAAGCGTGAATAATCCGACGGCACAACGAATTTCCGCGTGCAACAGAAAGAGACAAGCAGTAGACTGGAAATTCGGCCGGAAA
>NW_012077809.1:0-611 GCF_000956235.1 Wasmannia auropunctata
ACGTGTGCTCTTCCGATCTTATGCAATTACGAAATACAAAGTATTCTCCAAAGGTAGATTTCAAAGTATTATTTAATGAATTAAAATCCGTATTACAATCATCATGCCCAGAACAAAGTTTACAATATTTAAGCAATATATCTTTTAAATCAAAAGCATACAATAAATTATAAATTTATATTTTGTAAATTCTTTATTATTTTAATTGAATGGCTTGAAGCCTTTGAATGCTTTATTATTGTAAACAATATGTTATGTAAACAAATGTTAATTTAGAATTGATCTTTATTATATATAAGATATACTAACGCGAATTTAATATTTTTAAAAAATTTTTTTATATTGTAAGCAATATGTAAATTTAGAATTGATCTTTATTATAAATAAAAAATTTCCAATTTATTATATATTATATATTATTAAAAAATTATATATATATTATTATTATTATATATATAATTATATATATATATATATATAGGACTTCCGTTTCCGGTGCGGTAGAAGCGACACGTGGGGAGTGAGTGCAGATTTAAGAAAGTTAATAAGGAAAATAAGAAGGGGTGGTAGAGACGAGAGTGAGCGGAGGAGAGAGTGGAGGAGCGAATGAG
>NW_012077810.1:0-340 GCF_000956235.1 Wasmannia auropunctata
ATATATTTTTATTTACAATAAAGAAATTATGAAAAAATTAAACGTTATTCTACAATGTATTGCATTACTTTTAAATGTGTAGAATAATCTGTAATTTTTTCATAATTTTTTTTATTATAAATGAATATATGCAATGTATCTTTAATTTTGATTAAGCAGTTGCATATAAAAAATATTTTCACTTCCAGGTAACGTAAAGCCGATGCAATGGAAACAATAATATTAAACCAGAAACTGTCTGAAGAAGCAAAAGATAGGAGACACAAAGAAAGAATGAAAATGGGAATGAAACTGTTGGAAAAACTAAATAAATTGATATAAATGTAAGTAAATTGACCGA
>NW_012077811.1:0-1781 GCF_000956235.1 Wasmannia auropunctata
AAAGCAAATTAAAGGTAAAGATTCTTTCGAAAGCTGTAAACTGCATTTGCATGCGATTTTTAATTCGCGCCATGGAACTTGTCAAAGTTTGTAAAAAATTTTGAGATTTGTCGAGTCTCCTTTTCTATCCGTGTAATTCCATGAAAGATCAGTAGGATCGTTTTCTAAAGACCGATTTGGAAAGTAGAGATTTCAAGCTGTCAAATGCTTTTTTGAACATCTTGATACGATCATTTTTGACGAAGTTACACTCTCTTGAATTTTGCCTATTTTTGGAGGGTAGAGTAAGTGATGCTTTAATTTTGTTGAGAAGTGTATATATATAGGTATATATATATAGGATTGGAAAATAATTAACATATTACTTGTAACGCTGTTACCGTTTACGTTACCTTTTCGAAATATAATCATTACCTTTTTCTATCTGTAACAATTATAGTAGTTTTGTTCTTTTATATTTATAATATTAATTTTCTAGTACATCTTTATAACTATATTTATTTACTCTAAAATGATGATTTTTTAATTTACAATAATATTAAATTTTTTGGTAATGATAGTAGGTATATATATTCTTTTCGTTTTATTCTGCTTTATATATCTTAAAACAAAATCTAGCTCTGACTATTAATAATATTTTTCTGTAACATTTCGTGTTTGCAATATCTTTATCGTTTCTTTAGTGTCATATATATTTCATGCACAAAATAAAAACATTTTTATTATTTAAAACGTATAGATACTTATGTATGTATGTATGTACGTGAAATATATAAAGTACAATAAAAAATGTAAGTATCTTTTAGATTTGAAAGTCACTTCTAAATTTGCTTTTTTTAGGTTATACAACCGCTACGCAAATTACAAATGTACATACATACTAATACAATACATATTTAAGCTTTAATAAACATTAAAAGATGCAACTATCATTTATATCATTGGCTCTTGCCATAATTTTTGTTATGGCGATCATATACGCACCTGTGGAAGCAAACGCTAATTCTAATGCTGATGCAGTCGCTAATGCCGATCCATTATTAATCGGTAAGCATTAATCATTCTATCATTACAGCTTATTTTATATGCAAGATTTTTTTCTTTTATACATATTAAACGGAAAATTTCTTTTTAGCTTAAGAAAATAGCGACACGCGTATTATCCGCTTTGGTAAGTATTATAATAGCATGCACAGAGTGTATATACGGACTAAGGTTTGTCATAAGATCATACTCACTCTTCAAAGTGACACAATTTTTAAAAAATTTAGTTTCTTACTTTTGACGATTAATAAAATGTTTATCTTACTAATAACGTGAAACTCTCGTATTATTGAGTCACCTTTGAAATAAGAATGCAATGTATTAATAAAAACGTGTCTTATACCATATTTAAAGGAAAGAAGTAGTTGGATTATTTGTCATGGAATGAAATTCAGATGAAACCTTCAACCAGAGAGAAACTGGGGAAACACTTTACGAAGAATACATATAAATAAAATCATTTTTATTTTCAAACCAAAAATGCAAATTATATTTGTACGCCATTTTGTATTGCTTATCTCATTATTGCAGTTAATAAACAACAAGCACAAACATTATTAGTGTTTTATTTACAGATGTTTATAACATTTTGTTCTTATTATAGTTTAAGGTCTTCTACTTAGGATATTATTTCCAATCATATATGTTTAATCACTTTCATTTTCTTTAAAATAATGTTTTTTTATTTTAATTTTTTTACTAGTAAGACACATATACAAGATCGGAAGAGCACACGT
>NW_012077811.1:13798-14284 GCF_000956235.1 Wasmannia auropunctata
TTATATATTATGTTATATACATTATTAGCCTTATATACATATATGTATATAAGGCTAATACTTCTGATTTAAAGTGTAACACATTAACCTCTTCTTCATATTTTATTAAAAAAGATTAATACTTTATGTTGTAGTTTTTCTTTTAAGAATCAATTTTTGTTTAACAAAATATTATAATACTGCTAACAACATTTTTTGTAATCAACAGATATGTCGAAACATGTTTTTAAGAAAAAAAGGAATTAAAGGAATAAAATAGTGACAGAAGAAAAGAAAGAAAAGTAAGAGTTCTGAAACGAAGAGAATTAAATTCATTGATCTTTTATAAAATATTAGATATATGTTGCTTCACCTTTGTGTGGTACATACCTAATTGTCAGATGCTGTAATCTAATTATTTGCACAGTATCTGACAATTGTATGTATGTAACACACGAAAGTGAAGCGACACGTATGTAATATTTTACAAAGATCGGAAGAGCACAC
>NW_012077812.1:0-1005 GCF_000956235.1 Wasmannia auropunctata
AACTTGGTAAAAATTTTAGATTTGATGCATCTCCATTTGCATCCGTGCAGCTTTGTAAAGAATCAGTAAGTAATTTAATGAATTGTGGGTGTCGAAAGTAGAGACTTTAAGCTTTAAAATGCTTTTTTGATTATTCCGATACGATCATTTTTGACGAAGTTACACTCTCTTAAAATTTGCCTATTTTTAGTGATCAGAATGGGTGATGCTTTAATTTTGCTGTCGAGTGTATATATATAGGGTGAGGAAAAGTATGAAAACCCTAAAAAATCTCAAAAAATATGTTTTACAGAAAAATGTTTCAGACGAAAGTTGTAGGGTTTGAAAAGATCTATTTATTGATCTTATTAATTTAATTTGGGTCGCTAAAGACAGGGTAAGATCACTTTAAATTTTTTAAATGGAACCCCCATTTTTCATTGCATATTCTTGTAGCTTATTTCAAGAGCTTACCGAAACACATAGATAAAATGTATTTTGGTTAAATAAATTTTGAGTTATGAAACTTGAAAGTTACAGTAATACCGGCATTAGCATTATCCAAGGTGTCCGAACAATGGAAACTTTTTGAATGTTGTTCAAGATTATGAGCTTGACAACATGTGTTAAGGTCATGATTATTGGAAGACGTTTCTCTTTTTTTAAAAAAATAAAAATAATTTTCAAAAATGAAAATAAAAACAATCAATCTCCAATGATCATGGCCTTGACACATGTTGTCTAGCTCATGATCCTGAACAACATTCAAAAGGTTTCAGTCATTGTTTTCACTCATTGTACACCTTAGATAATGCTGATGCGGGTGGTATTGTAATTTTCAAGCATTATAAGTCGAAATTTACTCAACCAAAAAACATTTTATCTTTGTGTTTTGGAAAGCTCTCGAGGTATGCTATAAAAATATATAATGAAAAATAGGGTATTCCATTTAAAAAATTCAAGGTGACTTTGATTTGACCTTAACGACGCCAAATAGGGTCAAACTGATGAGACTATTGGATAGAC
>NW_012077813.1:0-368 GCF_000956235.1 Wasmannia auropunctata
CAAGAAAAAGCAATGAGCCAGGTACGATACATTAATGCAAATAAAATCAATCTGTATTAAATATTACAAATTAAAATATTATAAATTATGATTATTCAAACGTTTATAATAAACCATCTTCAGTGAATAAAGAATTATTTCCAACAAAATTATATTTGCAAATCGTCGTTAATCAGGATTTTTATGAAGAGCATTCGCAATAAAAAGTATGTTGTTTAATTATGAATTAATTTTGAAAGATGTGCAAAAGTGCATATATTCGATATGTTCATGAATAACAAAAGAGTGAAATGTGTTAAAAGAGCCATAATTGAAAAATTGAACTGTTTTGAGACACGATTTTTGTATATGTATATTTTTTTACATAA
>NW_012077814.1:0-529 GCF_000956235.1 Wasmannia auropunctata
TAAAATAAAAATCGGCCCCCACCGGTTCTTTCGGCCAATCGACAGTCAGCACAACTCTGACGGCTGGATAGGATTCTGTGGGCCAATCACTCGCAAGTCTGAAAAGCAATTGATTCGAGAAACGAATACAGGCCGCGGGGTAACGAATGGCTCGATGTGCGAGCACATTGATACATAATCGGCGGTCTCGAGTTCGATCCTTCGCCCCACATATGCTTCGATTTTAATGGAGAAGAACGATCAATAAAGAAGTAGGAACAATAGGAAAGAGCTGAGCAGAAATAAAAAGCGATTGCCCCTAATAGAATAAAAAGGTTTTCTCAAGGTCTTCTTAAGTAATATCTTGAATAAATACCATTTTATTCTATTAGGAACAATCGCTTTTTATTTCTGCCCAGCTCTTTCCTATTGTTTCTACTTCTTTGTTGACCGTTCTTCTCCATTAAAATCGAAGCATATGTGGGGTAGACGTCTTATGCTCCACATAAAGAGATAAAAGGATCATACATAGATCGGAAGAGCACACGTC
>NW_012077815.1:0-922 GCF_000956235.1 Wasmannia auropunctata
AGTTTTCTCGCTTCTGAAGCCAAATTATTGGGAATTTTTAAATACCCTCTTCATTTGCGCTATTAATTCTTCGCTGTCCTCATCAACAAATATAATCGAATCATTTAACTGATTGTCTCCATCGTTTAAGCTTATCCCACAGCCGTTGTCTTCAGTAACAATGGAACTATTAGAATTACCCAAATTTTTGATATCGATAGCGGTTTGACGGAACATCAATATCGATTCAATAGCGATTCGATGCCGGTTTTATACAGACATACAGATCATATAGATCATATAACTCACATCGAGATGTGACGTGTGAAAATGCTTACACGTACATTTTTTATCTTTGACACGTATAAAATATCTAACTGATGCTGGTCGCGAACGAAAGAATAAGATGTGATTCCTTGGTAGTAAAGATCGATAGACTGAAGAGCGGTATCGGTTGGACAAGCGGTTCGATGACGGTTTCATACTATCTCAGGTAGCACATGTTCGTTTCACATATGTTTCTTAAACATATTCAATGTTTTGTAATCATTAAGCATCAATTAAAAAAAAAAACGTTTCAACAATGTATCAATAAGAAACGTTTTATAATAATAATTTAAGAAATGTATTTTTCACGTGTTTGTAAATAGAATCAAAATTAATTTTTAATTTAAAATTATATATACATATATATGTATATAAATATATATATTTTACAGAGTGATCCACATGGACTTAAATCAAACATCTTGAATATTTCATTTGTTGTTCATGATACAGGGTGTCCCGTAACGCTTAATTAATATTTCAAGGCGTGAAAGAGAATGAAATTTTGAACTAAAAGTTCCTCTTTCAATTTTGGCTCAGACCATTATTTACAGAGTTATTAACGAATAAAGTTAATCAATTAAGATCGGAAGAGCACACGTCTGAACTCCAGTCA
>NW_012077816.1:0-438 GCF_000956235.1 Wasmannia auropunctata
TTGTTATTGTTTCGATTAATTCTATATTACATTTAGAATAATAAAATATATATGAAATTTTATTATTAGTTGAACTATATAATTAATTTTGACATGATATATTCATATATATCAATCAATAAATTTTGGATCGACCATTTTTGATTTGACCAAAGAATTTTAATCCTTTTTAATACCGTATTTTTGGTGCAGAAATCCCGATCGATTCGGATAACTTTTTTTATAATAATCGGTTTTAAGCGAATATTTTCGGTAGGGTGGACATTGAACTACATAGCCACCGATACGAGATACTCTTAAAGACCGCCGACAGCCCTGGGCAAATTTTCGTGCCAGCAAATGGGCCCGGTGGGCCCGGAGGTAATTGCAGAGTGTCGATGTTATCAACTTTTGACATAAATTTGCGATTTATTTGAGTAATACATTATTAAGATCATA
>NW_012077817.1:0-388 GCF_000956235.1 Wasmannia auropunctata
TAAATATGTGCATAATTTAATTCTGCAATTATTATAACTTTGTTTAATTTCACATTGATAAAAACAATCTAAGTTACGCAAGTAACATAAGAACTTAACTTACACTGATAAAAAAAACACTATTTTTTTCTTTTCGAAGTGTGTCACAAAGATTCAAAGTACGACACTTCTCAAAGATTTTCTTGCGCTGCAAACACAATGCCATTTGCAAAATTTGCTTAGTACGTCAGAATTTTAAGTAAATTGGAATAAATGTTATCGTTATTTACGGCCAAACTGAAACTGATTTTTAAATAAACACAATGGCAACTGAAAATATAATACAAGAGCTTTCAAACAAACTTTAGTTTATGACCGTATGACCTATTTTCATTAAGTTTTCATTAAG
>NW_012077818.1:0-360 GCF_000956235.1 Wasmannia auropunctata
GTATAGTACGCTGTAGTATGATGGTCGGGATCTTACAGGGACGCATCTCTCCTCAGCGCGTATTGAGAAACTGTTCGCGTGAATTTATTCAAACTGATTTCAATATTTTTATAAATATACACTATATATATGATGCGATTTTTCATTAATTCATTAAATTATTACAATGCATGTCATAGTTTTAAACTATTTTAAAAAATTATCATCAAAAGACCGTATGAATCGAAACAATGTAAATTTTAACTTTCAATCTTTTACATATAATTTAAATATGTAATTCTAATCTAGATAACATATACATATATATAAAATTATGTAAATTATAAACAAATTAAGCAATACATCAATTTTAATATATAT
>NW_012077819.1:0-419 GCF_000956235.1 Wasmannia auropunctata
CCAAAACTAAAGTTATTAGATTATTGAAAGTTATTAATAAAATTTGAGACTATTTATCGATAAAATAAAAAAAATACTTGTATATACGGATCTAGCAAACGACTAGCAAACATTTTAACATCGAAATATTCATAAAATTATGAGATAAAGGTTTCAAATGGCGGTTACACCCGTTACATTTGTCCAAATTTTATTTTTCGATTTTTTGTATAAATAATTAATATGGAAACAAAATAAAAAGAAATGCAAAAATTAGCAAACGACTAACAAACGAATGACATATTCGAAATTATTGAAATCGTTAGTCCGACAGGCTTTACACTATTTTTACGCACTCTATTTTGCAGCCTCCCCATTGACGTCATTTATCGAACAACTGTTGAACTACAATAGGGTGCGTTCCTTTTGGACGCTCATGC
>NW_012077820.1:0-414 GCF_000956235.1 Wasmannia auropunctata
CTTCCGATCTAATACATGAATTATTCAAAATGCTGTCCTCCCTCTTGAATAGCTTTTATAATATTAATATTTAAAATAACATTTTTATCTTGAATAATTTTTGAGACATAATAATTTAAAATATTTTTATTTTAAATATAATTTTTATTTATATTATTAATTTCCTTATTATGATATCATTAATAACGTGAAAGTAATACTATTTTTATAACAAGTATTACGTACATGCTTAAATGCTATCATTAATTAATCCTATAGATATACACACTGGGATCCCGGGACTCCAGTGAAACTTTCTCGGTTTGGCGTTTCTGAAATTGGAAGGGGAGGGATTTGAGATATTGACGTAAAAAAAGTTTGGGATCTCCTCCGTAGGAAGACGTGTTAAGGCGATGCCGGAATATCGACATTTGC
>NW_012077821.1:0-332 GCF_000956235.1 Wasmannia auropunctata
GGACACAGCCGAACAATTTTCAGCAATTTTTATCATTATTCCATCAGTGTTTTACTAATTTTCATCGGTGTTTATAATTTACAATTTACAATCTTTCAAATCCTGTTCCCCTTTTCCTCAGTGTAATCGCGTTAACTGTCCTTTTAACGTGTCAACTGAAATTACTCTCGGAATATTACGAGGAGATCGTCGATTAAAAAAAAAATACAAAACAACGAAGGCAGGTACGAGCTCCTATCAATACGTTTAAATATATAAATACGTGCACATTACGTATCGACCATTCCCTCTGAGAGACTTTAATAAAATATATTTGAAAATGCTGCGAGAAT
>NW_012077822.1:0-437 GCF_000956235.1 Wasmannia auropunctata
AATTATACGAACAGACAGAATGATCAGAATAAAGAAAATCAGGGCTACCAGAAGAACCAATACACCAGACGAGGATACTATCGTAGAGGAGGTTGCCAGAGACAGCGAGGAACATCCAAGGTTACAACAAACTCAACTCTTCAGGCTAATTTAACAAATACTCAACAAGGTGTAGTCAACATCGGTCAAGGTATGAGACAGTTAGATTTTTGCGGTACAAATTTCGTAAACTTAAAAAGGGGCAATAGACAAAGGACAGATACTTTAGAAAATTGCAATAACAGTAGCGATAAACTGTTTGTGTCATTTGTGGCAGACACTGGAGCCACAGAGCATCTTGTAAATACAAAAGAAATTTTTGAATCCCTAAATAAAACAGGAGTAAATATTATTAAATGCGCGAATAAAAATAGTAATGCAGACTCTGTCTCTTATAC
>NW_012077823.1:0-1020 GCF_000956235.1 Wasmannia auropunctata
TCATTCACTTACATAATACATTTGTTCGTTTTACAAAAATTACATGTGTGGAATATGTAAACTGATGTGACACAATAATATTTATTACTTATCATTTTCGTGAAATCGTTTCGCTTATTTCTCAATGTGTTGACGTTACTATAATCATTTACTTCATCTTTAAGCGTTTGAATTTGCCACGTAATAATGACGTAGTCATGCTGCAATTCTCATTGGTTGTCTGGTTTTACCATGCGCAAGATTTTTATACCCTTGTATTTCTACCATGAGCATACCCTTGTCTTTCTATTATGAGCGTAACCATTGTTTTTGGAGAAACAGCGTGCATTTGAGGTGATTATTGGGAAATAAGTTAAATATGTAGGATAGTAAAGGATAAGGCAGGCAAGTTGAAAGATGTAAAGGTAGGGAAAATGGAAGGGAAAAAATTGATAAAGTAGAAGGGTAGAATTTGGGTTATAAAAGGAGACAGGCGACAATAGAGATTAGAGCGGCGAAAAGGGAAGCATAGGTAGCGTGGATAATTAGATAAGCAGTAAAGGTAAGACAGTATCGCGATGTAATTAACTATAAAAATAGAAAAATAGAGGAAATAGGTAAAGTAGAAAGATAGGATTTTAAGGATAAAAGGAAACAGGCGGTAGAAGAGGTTAGAACGGCGACAAAGCAGAAAACACTGAAATATATAACACAACTAGAATGTGCACTGCTATACTATAATGCCTATAAGCGGAAAACGATCTTGAGATAGTACGATGTGAAGGGCCACCTCTCTCTTTCTAATAGGACTTTAAGGTTTGATTTGACTTATGCTATCCGGATATTCGTTTATCCGTATTATCACAGTATAACCAAGGCTGGGCAAAATACACACATTAAAGTATTTAAAATACAAAATACAAAATACTAGGAATCTTAGTATTTGAATTACAAAATATAAAATACTTTAAATGTTTTGTTTTGAAATACAAAATACAAAATACTTTTAATCTTTCGATTTGAAATACAAAATACAAAATA
>NW_012077824.1:0-342 GCF_000956235.1 Wasmannia auropunctata
GCCGTCGGGGACAGCGTTATGACAGAGCATGTGTTGCTCCCGTAAGAGCTTTCGCTTTGGCGGCTCTGTAATGATATGGGAAGGAGTCACCGCGAATCAACGCACCGATCTTGTTGTTCTGCCACCACCAGGAATGACAGCGGTGCGATATGTGGAAGACATTTTACGACCTCATATGCTACCAATGTGTCGTCGCATAGGAAGAAGATTTTTCCTTATGCAAGATAACGCGCGACCACATACCGCAGCCATTACTCGCGAGTTTTTAGCGGAAAACTCAATAAGATTGCTTCCACATCCTGCAATGAGTCCAGATTTGAATCCCATAGAACACATATGGGA
>NW_012077825.1:0-383 GCF_000956235.1 Wasmannia auropunctata
AGAGTGATATAATTAAGAGTGGTCTTATGGCGATTTTATGGGAAACTAGAGGTAAGTGAAACAAGAGTTTTTTAAAATTAACTTAAAGAGAATCCGTTCGATTAAACATAATTTATTTTTAAGCAAAGCTGGTACATATATATTACACATTTTTATAGATTTAGGAGTACATATATTTACAATTTAAAAATGTGTTACTTCCAAATAATAATTTTACTTCTTAAGAAAGTTGGAAGGAATCAATTTATAGTTAATTTAAAAAGCATTTTATTGAATGTACGTGGCAGTATATGAATTATGGTCTTTATAGCTCTGTCGCGGGTCAAGCCTCAACATGCCTAGGCAATGTTTATCTGTTAGTTTTTTGAAGAGATAATTCGTGG
>NW_012077826.1:0-598 GCF_000956235.1 Wasmannia auropunctata
ATTATTCTCTTTCCAGAAACATTGTTCCTTTGATAATTTTTTCTTGTCAATGCAAAATATCGATATTGATTGATTAGCAATAAGTGTGATATACGCATTCGCGTACATTCATGTATATTCTTGTTTCGTAAGATTTTATTTAATAAATCAAAACAACGATAGAAGATAATATTCATCAAAAAAGAATAGATCATTGATACTATATTGCAGTAAGTCTTCTCTGTAATATTTTATAGGCTCCAATTTAGAAAATGAAATTTAGTCGTGGTATTTGTCTTCTTCTAATTTACAATATAAATATAATTTGTTTGCATTACTTGCACTTCAATTTACTTCAAAAAAACTTCTTGCATTTAAAAATTGTTTAATCTGTTTTATCTGAATTTTATAGTGACTTTGATAGTTTGATGAAACTCCGATTAATTTAACCAATGATTAATTCAACTGGCATTACAGTAAATTAAATTTCTAATTCTAATATATTTATAACTCGATTGTAATTGTCATTTATTCTATTTGTCTTTCTTTTTATACTTCAAGAAAGAATTAATAATTTTATAATTGTTATTAAAAATTAATCATTGATTTACATAATTGG
>NW_012077827.1:0-446 GCF_000956235.1 Wasmannia auropunctata
TAAAATTCGGTAAGCCTAAAACAATGAACGCTCTGATCTGTCGCATATTTAACTTGCAATTATTCGCTCACTTACAAAACGGTGCATATTATATCTTCTCTAATTGAAACATTCTCGGAACCGCGGGTTGACTCTCTTGATCATTATTGGTGAATCAATTTCTAATTCAAATATTCTTGTTTTTTATAACTGCGTGTATCATTCACCGGGAACGTTATTTCGAGAAACAGCTATTTACAGAAATCTGTTCTCCGTGGAAATCCTCGGTAAAATCGATGGTACGACAGTACAATTATGGCCAAATCGATGTATAGATAAGGCACAGACATGTCTACTCGTCGAGACATTTAATTGTAACTCAGTCTCGATAAGTAGACATGTCTGTGCCTTCTATACATCGATTTAGTCGTTGTAGAGGAGACCGGGGCTGGTTGTCACAGTTTTTG
>NW_012077828.1:0-777 GCF_000956235.1 Wasmannia auropunctata
CTATTCAGTCCAAAATATCTTATTGCAGAATGACTGCAATGTTTTTGCGGAAATACTATATTTTTTATATAATATTACCGTTTGTCATTTTGCAGTAATTTTGAATGTATCAACGTGCCTCATGTATCAACCAGCCCCGGTCTCTCCTACATTTATAAAAGCATGTCTCTTATTTTTTATAATACGTGTATATATTTTAACATATTCAAAGCTTATTAAAATCGGAGGAGAATACTTGATATTCTCTTATCATACATATACGAGGGTAAGTCAATAAGTTTTTAGAAAAACATATAGTAAAACGTTTTTTTTGATTGATTCATTTTTATTTCTCAATATAGTCTCCTTTGAGCTCGATACATTTGATCCAACAATTCTCCAACTTTTTCAAGCCGTCCGAACAATATGATTTGTCCAACTCTTCAAAATAAGCCTTTGTTTCGGCGATGAGCTGCTCTCTGGTGGTGAATCTCTTTCCTCCGAACCATTTCTTCAGGTTTGGAAACAGGAAATAGTCGCAGGGGGCTAAATCTGGCGAATATACTGGATGGGGAAGCAATTTGTTAGCGGAATTCGTTGAATTTGGCCATCAGTGCCGGGCACGTGTGGAACCCGTGCATTTTCTTGATGGAAGAGCACTTTCTTCTTCGCCAAATGGGGACATTTTTTCTTTAAAATGTTGTTGAAACGAATCCAATAAGGCTGCATAGTAATCGCTATTGATCGTTTGCTTCGACGAAAGATAATTGATATGAATTATACCGCGCATTCCAAAAA
>NW_012077829.1:0-339 GCF_000956235.1 Wasmannia auropunctata
TAGATATAATTAGATACAAAGTTTCTAAATTTGCCAATAACGATTATTAAGCGTAATTTTACTATTTTAAGAGAGAATTTTTATTCCATTGAGAGTTTCGTGTATCACGCAAATATACGCAATGACCCTTTTTCGTCGAGTAACCAAATTTATGTTTATAAACTATAAACTATAATATGATTTTAATAACTAATGTTTCATTGTACCGTTTCGATTAATTATTCTCGCGAATTTTTCTCAAAAATATGATAATAAATAAAAATAGGAATATATATACATTAATGGAGAATTTTTAGAGTCTACAATCTTCTTTTTAAGCACGGTCTTAATTCATTGAAT
>NW_012077830.1:0-426 GCF_000956235.1 Wasmannia auropunctata
ATGTACGGTACGTTCTATTTCGCATTTCATTTGGTAACAGCTCTTCCGATCGAGCAATGCCTTGAAAATGTAGAAATGCGTCAAATCGATCTCATTCGAGCTCATGATGTTAATATTTTTCTGCAACTTCAGTATCCAATTATTATCGGTCTGTTCACTCGCGTCGTGTGTAAGTTCGACTACTGCCGCGCCGGTTTGTTTTTGACTCGTCTCCGCTACATAAGGCTGCGTTCCCACCATGGTGGAAGGGATAGCATGGTGTGTGCAGTTCGGCTAAACCACGCCCACTTTTGCTCGGCGATGTCGACTAGAGTCCTAGATTATCAGAGAAGCGCGACCGGCTTATGGCAGTATCGCAAAAGTACTAGAAAATATTAAAAATGGCGTCGAATGGCCAATCATAAGTTTGATTTATTCGGCAGCCAT
>NW_012077831.1:0-352 GCF_000956235.1 Wasmannia auropunctata
GCTGAAATAAATGTATTATTATACGCATTGATACGTCGGTAGAAAAATAAACGATACAGCATCGATAGCCAGAGGGGACGCAACGTTATATAATCGAGACGTAATACGGTCGAAGGTATATATATAACGAAAGGTGATAATAATCCTCAAACCAAAGTTTCCCAATAAATATATACGATCCAACATGACACAAACAATTGAACGTAGAATGTATAAGAGGGGTATATAGATATATATATAATATGCGCAATCCTCGAAAGAAAGAGAAAGAGAGAGAGAGAGAGAGAAAGAAAAGAGAGAGAAAGTGAGAAGGAGAGTCGAGCTCTCGATTCTCTTCCCGATAACAGCGTAA
>NW_012077832.1:0-1247 GCF_000956235.1 Wasmannia auropunctata
TGCAGCTCCTATCCCACCAATCCTTGAAACCCAACTCTCTCTTTCTCTTCTTCACCTTTCTTCTCACCATAGCCGCCTGAACGATTTCTTTCAGACCTATCCATTTGTCTTCTACCAATTCTTTTTCCGATTCCCTCAAACATATCCTTTCCGATTCTTCTTTGTAGACCTCAATTGATTCTTTATCCCATAAGATCACTTTCTTCTCCTCTTCCTCCTCTTTTTCCCTTTTCTCTTCCTGCTCTTGTTCTCTTCTTTCTTCTTCCTCTATTTCCAAAATTAAAGGCATGTGGTCCGAGTCCACCCTGTCCTCTATCCTAAAATCTCTAATTTTCCCTATCGCAGTATCGTTAACAATAATATAATCAATCACCAAACTACCTCTTGCCCCTACATAAGTATACTCCTCTTCCCAGTCGCCATTACATGCTCCATTCAAAATATACCAATCACTTTCTTGCACCCAGTCTACGAATTTTCTACCATCGTGACTAATTATTTTATCCTTGCTTCTCCTACCCCCCTCTGCTCCATCTATACCTAAACCCCCCAATTCTCCAATTCTCACATTGAAATCTCCTCCTAATATTACACCCTCCATCTCCCTTCCCTCTCTTTCTTTTCTTAAAATCTTATTCATACTTTCTTCCATCTTGCTTCAACCCCCGGAACCATATACCGAACATATTTTTTACCTCTCCTTACCGTTTTCAATTTCCGCTTTTATCACACTCCTTTCTTTCCCCATTTTCAACTTACCTTCACTCCTCCCCCAACTTTTCCTCCTTCCTATAATAAAACCTCCCTTTGCTCTTCCTCTGTCCTTAACCCTTTCCGCATAACTACAAATCCACTCGTGTGTCTCTGGCAACCTGTCTTTCATATTTTCCCAGCTCTTCTCCTCTACCCATGTCTCACTTAAACTAACAAAGTCAATTCCCCTAAATACTTCCAAAAATCCACCCCTTTATTATAAACTCCTGCTATATTCCAGAAAATCACCTTCTTTGTACCTTTACCCAGGGATGCCACGAAAGCCTCTGACAGCCACAGCAACTGGAGGGGATAGGCAGCCTCGTGACGTAGTTGACCCCCCCCTCGCACGCGTTACAGCTCGGCCGAGTCGAAGACTTCGACCGATACACGGCGTTACTCTTCTCTAGAGTGACTCGAATCTCGAGTTGTGCTGATTGCTGTAGCGCAATATGATTTTATAATAAAATTAATATTAAAAAATACAAATTTCC
>NW_012077833.1:0-1211 GCF_000956235.1 Wasmannia auropunctata
AGACGTGTGCTCTTCCGATCTAAAATTTAACTTTTAACTTTTTAATTACTTTTTTTTATTAACTTAACTTTTATTTTAATTAATTTCATTGTGGATTAACTTGTAACTTAACTAAATTAAATTTTTAAGCTATTAACTTTAACTTAGTTAAAAAAAATTAACTTATCTAACCCTGGATAATTATTAAATATTTACTAGTTAATCCATAATGGATATGAATAGTGTATAGATATGTAGATATGTGGATATCTAGTAGATATCCACATATCTAATAGATATCTATTATATATTTTGTTCTGTATGGGAAATAATATGATCACGCTGTGTCTATTATTTATTAAAAATACAAATAGACACATGTTCTTGTAGTGTGTATACGCGTCAAAGTGCTTAGGCAATGCTCGGCATTAGCTACACATTTTGAGACTCGACGGCCGAGCCACTCAGGGAGGCGCCAAATGACCTCCAAATAACCTTCAGGAGTGTCTTCAAGGTCACAATGAAGGTCATCATTTTGTGTACCCTTTCACATCTTATAACTTTTATCTAAAACATTTTTCTCCAAAATACTTTGCCTAAAAGCTATTCGCATGCAAAAATCCGTTTTGAGAAATACATAATAAACGTATATAAAATGATAACTTTGAGGCTTCATACTTGGCAACAAAGAGTAGGTTTGAAAGTTTCAGAGGATTAGTGTCTCATGGTTTACTATCATTTATCACCAAAATAAAGCCCGGAATCGAGGGCGAGAATACACGACATTTTTGGGGTCACTCTTTTATTTTAAGCAGTAATTTTTAAAATATAAGAGTTTAAATTTAGCCAATTATAGATTAGTATGCGCATGAAGTGCGCAACCACTAACACTATTGACACGTTCACGGATATGTTTCCGTTTAATCGTAATTTATAATTGGCTTTTAAATTCTTATTCTTATATCTCAAAAACTACTGCTTAAAATAAAATTTTAAAAATAACTTTTTTACTTTATTTTTCGAAGACTTTTTGCTATAATATTTTGGTTTGCAAATTTCGGGACATTCTATATTATATTTTATTAATATTTATTGTCCCAAAACTCGCGGATTTCCTTTTAAGTGCGGATTCTTTAGAATATTCTAAGACGAAAATCCTAATACGAAAATGTCGAGACTATAATAGTTTTTAAATTAGTAGCGATTAAAGTAGGCTAATCACAGAACTGAAA
>NW_012077834.1:0-418 GCF_000956235.1 Wasmannia auropunctata
ACACTTTGTTACGCAATACAAAGTTTAATGCAAATTTTCTGATTGGTGTTGACAAACGGATGACAGCTTTTATATCAAATATCTTTATCTAATATGACAAATATGTACATTGTGATTAGCATGATAATTAACGATATGATAAACACTAGATACTATTTTATAACTTGATGCTCTCTTGATGAATTAAAGTTATTAAAGCGACCGATCAACATCACGATCGATCAACTTTAAGACGATTTATGCAACATTTCACTGATTGCCTAATATACTTTGTTGACAAAAGTATTGACGTGACGAAAAAATCGATTTGAGTATAATTCTTCTACAGAGGCAAGCCAAATACGATGAGAAATTTTATAGCGTGCATAGGATGCGCGATATGATGAATACGCTAGTGTATTGTTTTGTTCATTAATTA
>NW_012077835.1:0-1005 GCF_000956235.1 Wasmannia auropunctata
GTGCTCTTCCGATCTGTCCATTCGGAATATTTTCCTGAAAATACTGGTAAATTTAGACGAGGAAGCTTAATATGAGAGTTTGCTTGTGACTGGCGTTGATTTGTGATAACGTTAGAAGCCAATGTCGACTGTTGAATTTGAGCCGTTTAAAACTCTTCGATTAAGCTGAGCATTCGAGTCATTAGATCGAAATAATTTGCTTCAAACATTTCACGTTCATTCGATTCAGGATCTGGTAGCAATATTTCAATTTTGGATTGAATTTCTTCGTAACTATTCCAGGCCTCCTCTAACTTAATCTTTCTGAGCTGTAATTGCACACATGCATCATGATTAATATCCCGAATTGAATCAACATAAGTTTTTACACGTGTACATGAAGCCTTTATCGACCTTCGTTTCGCTTTCAATGTATCGATATATCCATTTTGACTTAAATTAACGTAATAAAAAATTTAACGTACCGACAATGGTTTGATACAATGACAATTGGATAATAAATGCGGATTGTACACACACTTATGAAAACGGTTATTAGTATAATGCTAATGCCAAACTCTTCAAAGTAAGGATCTGCTAAGACATTTACGTATTCCTGTGTAAGTCGCCTGATCCGAATCGTCCTGTCCTTGCGCCCTCTGATTCAGAAATCCTGTGTGAATCGTCTGATTCTAATTGTCTTGTCCTTGTGCGCCTTCCGATTCACGAAATCCGTCTTTGTCCTTGTGCGCCTTCCGATTCACGAAATCCTGTGTGAATCGTCTGATTATAGTCGTCTTGTCCTTGCACTCCTCTGAATTTGAGAGTGCACGTTGCTGAATGCCAATCGTCTTTGTCCTTGTGCGCCTTCTGACCTTGAAAGCGCACGTTGCTTAATGAGCGAGTGTCTTGAGCAATCGGGTTGGCGTCGACGAAATCAAGCGTCCAACGACAAGTGTTAGTCGAAATGGATGTGCTTGATGACAATGCCCTTTATGAGCCTTGCTGTGATCTCACTGTGTCGAT
>NW_012077836.1:0-675 GCF_000956235.1 Wasmannia auropunctata
TTTTTAAGTAACTTTTATCATTAACATTTGCCAAGAAAGTAAAATTTTTAACAAATTTTTTTATAATTGTTATTGTTACCACTACTACACGTTTAATTTATGTTTATGTACATTACTATTTAAATTACAGCTTTACCTTTCTTTATTTTTAAATTATTTAATAGTAATATTACAATAAACACAATAAATACTAATCGTACCTCTGCCAAAACATTATTAGAAAGCATTTTTAATTTTCAAAACTATATACTGAAATTTCTATTTTTTATGTATTATATATTTTATAAGTGGAAGCGAAGATTTCAAAATTTAGATACTTTTTTAATTTTTAATAAAATACAGACTGAGGTATTTAACTTGCACATTTTATTATTTAAAATAAAAACGTGTAATAAATATAAATTGTATGTATGTACATACAACAAATTGTTCCTATCTAAAAAAGTGCATGTTAAATCGATAGTCGAATCTATCTATCGAAATCTCTAAAGTCTGGAAGTTATTTGTTAACTCTTTTCCGCGGCGGTTATTGGTTCTCTCGCTGCGCTAGCTTCGTGAGCGGTTGTCATCGCGGAGATTTTGTACTGAGGTTATTGTATGTACTGAGGTTATTTATTTAATGTTGTGTCATTATTTATTTAGTGTTGTGGTAATCACATCAGAGCTTTGTATAGT
>NW_012077837.1:0-424 GCF_000956235.1 Wasmannia auropunctata
AGGTGACGACGACTGACCTAAATTTTCAAGTAAATTGCACATTCTCCTGTTGTAGCGATGCGAGAATTCTATTTCTGTAAACGTGTCAGTTGTCCACGAGGTTAGGAGCATGCAACGATTCACATCTGCCGCCTAGGAAGACGTATAACGGTAAATAGAATTCGGCTCTCGAGGGAACTCGAGAATTTTCTTTATTTTAGGATTTTTAAAAATACGTTATAAATCTATTTATAGCGTTATAAATCTATTTTCCCTTTTTGTATATTTTGTCAGCGTTAAATTATTATTTTCCTTCTTTTTTTTTGGTCGAATATGAGATTTGTTTTGGTATACTATCATTATCATTATAAAGTTATAATACAGAGATATTCAAAAAATATATAAAAAAACAGAGGTGAATACGTTAAAAAGATACATGAATTTT
>NW_012077838.1:0-1046 GCF_000956235.1 Wasmannia auropunctata
TCTATAAAAAAGGTATCAATAACTTTTTCCTAAAAGCCACCGTTACTGAGATATAACGATGCAAAAAGTTGCAAACGTCATAATATGCACACGTTTCCATGCCACCTCTGAGGTAGTGTACTTAGCGCGTTTTTTTTAACGTGGTTTCCCCAGTAGGCCTATTCCACGGGTCTGTTGTGATTGAAATTAAAAAACAGAAGATAAAAAATTTATTCGTAGGATTCAGAATCTTCTAGTAAAACGGATTGTTTTGGAGTAACAATTTGAATCAGACCCATTATATGGAGCGTATTATTACCGTCTAGTGTATTTACATTTATATCAGCATTGTCTGCAACGTATTGGATAAGTGTGCCACTTTCTGGTGACAGAACATGAGGGGGACGATGAAAAACTGCTGCTGTTTCGTATCATCATGATATTTTAAATCAAGCTTGGTACGAAAAAAAGAAAATGGATAAAAAAGAAGAAAGATTTAGAATTCTAGAAGCTGCTGCAGATATCATTCGCGATGATATTCAATCCGCAGTGTTTGATAATTCTAACTACCCTCCACCAGGTCGCATGTTTGAAGATTTAAACAATGATATCCCAGAGTCTTTGACATATTTTATGGAACGAGTGATTTTAAAGAAGAAACGATCAAATTTAGATCATTTAAAACTAATATGCACAAATCTTTGCCATAGTATTATGACTGCTATTCGACCAAGGTCTTTTAAGTCTAAATTGCAATTAGGCCTCGCAGTTTTTTTTCATCGACGGTTCGGATCTAAACGTCTTATACAAATTTTTTCGTCTTTTGGTTTATGTGCATCTTATAATGATATAATAATGTACGAAGCAGCAGCAGTTTTTCATCGTCCCCCTCATGTTCTGTCACCAGAAAGTGGCACACTTATCCAATACGTTGCAGACAATGCTGATATAAATGTAAATACACTAGACGGTAATAATACGCTCCATATAATGGGTCTGATTCAAATTGTTACTCCAAAACAATCCGTTTTACTAGAAGATTCTGAATCCTACGAATAAATTTTTTA
>NW_012077839.1:0-852 GCF_000956235.1 Wasmannia auropunctata
CTACATATCCATCCGGACGAGACAGCATAATTGGAATCGAACTTCACGGTAAGTTCGTTCAATTAAACAATTATAACTTATTATTAAAATTTAAATTTATTTTGTCTTCTAGGTAATTGGAAAATATGAAACATGTTATTTTCTTTAATAGTATATCTAAATACAGCTTGCAATTAAATATACATTATCTCGACATTGTTAACTATATTAAGTTAGTTTATCGGATTTATTCTATCTGTAGTGGGAATCTTCTTATATTCCTATAAGATTCCTATTACATTCAGAGAATATTCTAATGCTTTAGTATGTAGAATATTCTATAAACTTTCTTAGAATTAAGAAAATATTTTCTACGTATCATTTAAGAATATATTCCAAAATTCCTGGAAAATGTTCATAGAATGTTACTGTATATTATCTGAACAATGTTATTACAGATTATCAAAACCAATGATTCAAAATTATACATTGGATAAAACAATCATTTTTATGTAGATATAAAACATAACTATTTTTAATAGCAATTCATAAATATTAAATGTTAAATTTTAACGAAATTATTTAGACGCTCACAGAAATCAATTATAACATGTGTTAAATGAGCAAAGAGCCGAGTTAGATATTTGTGCTATATATAAAACAGTTTTAATATAATCAATAAAATTGAATCGCATACAAACATTTCAATCTTACATCAATCGGATCATCCTCAATGTTGCGTAGAAAGAAAGTGAAAGTCGTGCACGACGCTAATAACAAAAGATCTGGTCGGACAAATCACCCGTACGTACACACGCAAAAACTAAACATTCGGTATCGGAGATCCGGCACGGTTTCTCGACAAGTAAACAT
>NW_012077840.1:0-416 GCF_000956235.1 Wasmannia auropunctata
TGTATGTTCCATAAAAGTTGTCAAAATAGAAAAAATTAAATAATAAAAGGATAAACTGTATGTCTCAACGAAAATTAATCTTTAAATCTTAAAATTACGTGTTTTTTGTTAAATAACATTTTCACGTGTTTGACAGACATGAATTTAAAAAAAGTTTCATTGTTATGGAAAACTTTAAATCCGAGGGAATTACAAACAGTATACTTACGCCAAGATGTACGGAGTGAGGCTGTTGATACACAAATATAATTTAAAGCGTGAACGTTTCGACTTATTGTTCGAATCATCTTCAGAACAGGTAAAAACGGAATAAACAGTAGAATATCCAATGCGTTGTGAGAGTCAATCATAAAATGAAACATAGTCGAATCGTCATCATGTCCAAAATTAAAAATTATCGCTTTTAAGTGTTTGAA
>NW_012077841.1:0-696 GCF_000956235.1 Wasmannia auropunctata
CAATCCTCTTATTTAAAAATCATATCTCGAAAATATTGTTATTGCTTTTTCGTGATGCTGATTAGTTTTCTTGCTGCGCTTATTTCGTAAGCGGCTGTCATTGCGGAGATCATTGCGGAGATTTTGTACTGAGGTTATTTATTAGGTATTGTGTCATTATTTATTTATTTAGTATTGTGATAATCATCGGCGCGCGTGTGTAGTGTCTGGACTTATCAGTCAATAATTGATAACATCAACACTCTGCAATTACTTCTGGGTTCTTTGATGGATACGAAAATTTGCCCAGGATTGACGGTTTTTAATATTATCTCGGTGACTCAAATAACGAAATATAAAAATGAATGATATAGACGATTTATGGAAATTACACGGCTATCTCAGCATTAGTAAAAAAGTAACAATTAAAATTATAAGTTAATAACTACAAAATATACAGTTACAAGTTTGTTACAAAGTTTGAACACTCAAAAAAAAATTTTTAATATTAGTTAGTATAAATAAAAGAAAAATTTATTTATTTGAACAGTGCAACATAGTTATAAAAAAAATAGTGATGTTCTCGTCGTTTATAATTGTTATTGCTAAGTTCTGTTTAGTTGCTTTAAGTATGCAAATAGAGTTATTAACAACAAAACAAAACAACAAAAATTTTTTAATTAAAAAATTTTTTTTAAATAAAAAAATAAATAATAA
>NW_012077842.1:0-705 GCF_000956235.1 Wasmannia auropunctata
CTCTTGAGATGTAGTAAAAACAACCGAAGTCAGTAATTCCCTAGGGTCAATTTATGTAGAATGGATAATAAGTTTCAGTAACTGACAGTACTTGAAATTCTATTTCGGAATGATAAAGCAGTACTGTCAGTACTGCCAGTTAATTTTGGAACGTACCCCTAATAAATATAATATCAAATTAAACGGCTCTGATTAAACTTTATTGTAAGCACAGTGATCACTCAAAAATATTATTTATGTTAGAGAGAGGAAAGACATGATTAATTTTTTCACGGTAAAGTGACAATTTTAATATGATAAAAATTGTAGCTTTTTTTTAACAAATACAACGATGTACGATATAACAAAATTATCTTACAAATTATAAGAATTATTTTGGTTTAAAGTTTTGTGGGTGCCTTTTCAATTTCGATCCTGAGATGTGGCCAACTTCCGACTCCTGGTATTGACGAGAATACTATGATAAGATGAAAATATTATTACGTCAATCGTCAACGCGAAAGTCGGAAGTTAGCCACACCGCAGAGCCGAAACTGAAAAGATAATAATCACCCGCAAAACTTTAAACTAAAATAATTTGTATAATTTGTAAGATAATGTAGTTATATCACATATCGTTGTATTTATTAAAAAAAAACGCTACAACTTTTATCTATTAAAATTGTCACTTTACATTGCAAAAATTATGCAGATCGGAAGAGCACA
>NW_012077843.1:0-342 GCF_000956235.1 Wasmannia auropunctata
TAAGAAATCTTGATTAATATGTATATATACAGATTATGTATTAATAGATGTGTATCATTGCGCTCGTACGTAAGTAGGTTGAATTAAATAGAAGAGTTTTCTACTATATTTGGCGATTTTCGTAATAATTATTAAAAAATTAATTAATAAAAATTTGCAAATAATCGTGCATCTGCATGATTCAGCGACTAGTGTAAACATGCAGAGGAAGAGACAGCTCAGCCACATAATTGCAATTACTACGCGTACAACGAGGCATTAGAAAGAGCGCGCAACAGTCTAGCAATGGTCTAGCAATGAAAACTTGGACTGTCTTTTGCCACTGAATCGCATTGATCCACG
>NW_012077844.1:0-1067 GCF_000956235.1 Wasmannia auropunctata
TGTATAAGAGACAGGTATAATTTGACGCCAATTATTGACAACAAATATTTTATACAAACGATATATACATCGCTTAGATTGAATAACATAATTTTTATTTAACTTGACGCCATTTACTGATCTCAAGTCATTTATAGAGGTAATATACATATCACTGAAGTAATGTTAGTTAACACCAACGTACAAAGAAAGATATCATTTAAATTTTATCTTTTAAAAAAATTATATTTAATTTGGATACAAGTTTTTTTTTCAAGGAGCGCGGTTACACTTGACATCCTTTTTTACTTTTTTTTTTAAAGTCAATTTTGTAACGATATATGTTACTCGAAAGCAGTGGCGTAACTTCAAAATTTGGACCTGGAGGACCATGACCTTTTGAAGACCCTGTCATTGAAAAGCGTAATTATAAAACATTTTTCTTAGTAATTAGATTAAGGCTTAGGCGGTTTAAATATCATAAAGTTAAAATCCAATTATGTACCTATACACTATATTTCTTTTAAATAAGAAACAATACAGAAAATAAATTACAAAAACGTTAATGAATAGTTTTCAGTTTAGAGAAAGAAAAAAGGCATGATCGTGTTTTACAGCTTTCTTCTCGACTTTGCGTTACCGAACGACTGAATTATTTTGTCTGTATTAAGATTTTTTGCCCTGCGTTTTTTGACGGATATAATACTTAAATTTAACAAGCGATGTTGAGACATGGTGCTTCTTACCCATATAGCACACATATATTGATGAATCAATATTTCAGAAACGTTGAATTGTGACATAGCGAATGTTAAATCAACGTTTTAAAATATAGATTCAACGTTGAAGAGATATTGCAGAAATATCTAGTCCGTTGAAATTGATGTTTTTAGAACATCTATAAGATATTGCAATTCAACATTATTCATTATTAATTTAATCCGCACAGAATAATAATATTTATTAGATATCTATTCGATTTTTATGAAAATAAAATAAAAACCATTATAAAACGTTAAAAAAAAATTTATATATACGGTGTTTCCAAGGAATCATTCCTTCTAAACTAATATTTAGATTTAACGGTC
>NW_012077845.1:0-586 GCF_000956235.1 Wasmannia auropunctata
ATGAATAATTGTGCGACACATATTAAATTATAGTCCAACGATTCGCTCTGGAAATGAAAGCGAATGCTGAAAATGGTACCCCTTTTGGTACACAATTTCTGTTTGGAATTTGTTGATTATTTAAAGAATCTTCGTCTGCATGTTGATATAATACTTCGACCTGCTCATCCTGTTCTTATAAAATTTGTCCCTATATCTGCAAAATGAATGCAAGTTGAAGCAAATCCAATGAACATTGGCAAACGTTACGAAAATAAAAACATTATAATTATTATGTATTGCATATATACCTGTATATACAATTTGTTTTTGTTGCTAATACACAAGCTGATACAAAATATTTAAAGTGCATACTAACTTATAGAATGTAAAAGAATAATGTATGGCAAAAATATTTTCTGTAGTATCCTGTTTACAATTAAATATTGCGAGAAATATATACTAATATTTAATAATTATGTAGAAGTGCAGATAATTTTCTGACGATTTTGATTTGACATATGTTATTAAAGTCATTGTTCTAACCCTCAAATGATTTAGTCAGAGCACATTGTTCTTTAGATCGGAAGAGCACACGTCTGAACTC
>NW_012077846.1:0-885 GCF_000956235.1 Wasmannia auropunctata
TACTCACCCCTGTGTAGCAAGTCAATATCGAATTGTCCCAATGGATAAAACTTTAACATTTCTTATATCGTATTGTACCAATGGATAAAACTTTTAACCTTTCTTCTACATTATATCGCAATTAGTGTTACTTAATTGGCTCTACAAGGCTTTGCAACCTTTATTCAAAAAATATTAAAGGAGAATATTCCTAAAGCTAATAGCCATATTGAAAATAGCTTTCAGTTAGTCGATAAATTAAGAAAGATTAAATTGGGGGACAATTTCGTTTTAATTTCGTTAGACGTTGTATCTCTATTCACGAACGTTCCTTTGGATTTGGCAATTGAAAGTGTGAATAGAAGATGGAACGATATATCAAAAAATTGCAAGATACCAAAAGGAGAATTCTTTACCGGCTTAGAACTGGTTCTCAATTCCACATTCTTTGATAATATAACATACAGATAAAAGTTTGGGACATGGGCTCACCTACTCCCCCCCCCCCCTTGCAGATTTAGTACTGCAGGATATCGAGGAGAGTGCTCTAAGAACAATAAGGGCTCTAGGGATTGAAGTACCGGTTTACTACAGATATATGTGGATGACATAATGTTAGCGGTCCCACAAAAAGAGGCTAGGAAAGTACTGGATATTTTCAACTCGTTTCACCCCAGGTTACAATTTACTTTGGAATTGGGGGGGAATACTTTAAACTTTCTTGACGTAACAATTATCAAGAACAACGATATATTGGAATTCGACTGGTACCGAAAACCCACGTTTTCGGGCAGGTATTTGAATTTTCTATCGGCCCACCCTACATCACAAAAAAGAGCGGTGATAATGGGCGCCTTGGACAGAGCCTTCTTGTTATCAGATCCAAAATACCATGAGAAAAACATT
>NW_012077847.1:0-1932 GCF_000956235.1 Wasmannia auropunctata
AGTTTATATATAGCATATCCATCTGATACACCAGTAAAATCATATACAATACACACAATATTTTCAAGGGGACTGATACATTGTAACATACGATTAATGTATATATAACTAAAAACAAGAAACCGAAAATATCCTTGGTGTGGATTAGCATAGACTGTTTTTGATACATTTTCGAAGGAAGTCTTGCAGAGATCTTTAATATGGTCCAAAGCAAACGCATTCGTGGACGACTTAACATGAACGTAATGATTGTTATAAAACAACCAATTACATAGAAGAAGTAAATTTCAATAATTTTGCGTACGTTTTGTCGAATGCTGGACCAGTCAGAAATATTAATCGTTATTAGCGTCCAAAACAAGAACACACATATTGTAGTTGAGAGAATATAATATAGTTTTGAAATTTCGAAGGATGATTCATTGATCCTATATGGGAATATTCCGAGAATGCGGCAAACGGTGAAACAAGGACACATCAAGGATTGAAAATCGTTGGCATTGAATAGCCACCATCTTCTCTTTTTTTTACTCTTGATTTGTTCTTGAAATTTCGATGACAGTTTGAACATTATTAACGAAATATTATAAAGCTGCTTAAAAATTGTTAATCACGTTATCAATTGTATAAATATTCCATTGCCAGTAATAAGCTTTTAATGTGATTGCGAAAATTTTTCTCTAAACGTAGTCTTCACTCTTATGTTCTTTGCAACAAATCCACGGAAATTAACATAGACTGTCCATGATGAGTTTAAGTATAAAACTGCAAATTGTTGCTATATTATAAGGTACGATTATAAGATACGAATTTTTTGTTTGCATCAAGTAACCATGGAGCTCTTAAAATAATATGCATGTATCATTATGATGTAGCGATAAAATGGTTATCGATATTTTTTTACGCACTTTATGTATCAAGTTTCTTATGACTTACTGTGATTTACTTTTTCCATCGAGTCTACTAATTATAAGATGTAATAAGTTAATCTCGAATTCCATTATATTTTGCATTGTGGACATATATTTGTAAACATAATATTCATATTACTATTAAATAATATTGCTCGCGAAATTAACATTGAAATTATAGCATATTTTTATTTACGCAATTTTTTAATATAATAAATTTAAAATCACGTTTCAATGTAAATTAACATTTTATATATTTGTTTATATATATATATATATACATTTATACATTTTTAAAATGTTGATATTCATATGATTATGTTACATAATTACAATGACATAAAAGAAAGCATTTCTAATATTTAAAAATAAATTTTTAAACTGATTAAATATTTTGCGTCAGATTTTTGTGCTGATTTACATTGCGTGTGTAATATTGATTGCAGTCTTTTTGTCACATGAATGTGACGCAATCAAGAATTGTATTAAAATTAAGTAATATGTAGCGATAGTACCCATTATCTAAAAGCAAAACCATATAAATTAAATATTATAATTAATTTAAACTATTGTAAATAATTGTTCACTTACCGCTGTGAGACACGTCGCATCCAATTTGAGACCTTTGGCGGAGAAAGTATTATCACAATGCATTATTTGCAAAGAAAACAACTGCAACTGCAACATTAGATAAAAAAATATTTGCAAACAGATTTAGGGAAAGTAATTCTAAATTGTATATATTTTATGTGTAAAAACTGCATTAATACATATAAGGAATATTTAAAAAAAAAAATAGAAATTAAATTGTTTCATACCTCATGTTTGAGTTGCTCATCTTTAATGTTGTTAAGCATGTCATGAACAGTAGTGCTAATTTTTAGAGCTTGATTTTTGCCAGTTTCACAGACCCATACTATCAATATTAATTTTATAAAATAATACACAATCAAGAGGATGTGTAAATCTTGAATGTGTTTAGGCCAACTAATAGTTAACCCGTCTGTCTCTTATACACATC
>NW_012077848.1:0-611 GCF_000956235.1 Wasmannia auropunctata
ATGAATTTTTAAACATTGGGGAAAAGAGGCTTCAACGCAGGTAACACGGCAATTTTAAGATAGGATTATTCGCTGAGTAACCAAAGTTTAGAAATGGGCAAAAATATACTGAGAAAAAGTGATCCCCTAATTTTTTGGATCAGTGTGTATAAAATAAACATTTAAAAATCTCTTTCTGTTCTTTCTTTTTCTAAGAAAAATACTGAAAATAAATGGAGAATACATAATACCATCAATACTCGAGCAACTTTATTTAATAATATTTATAATAAAGATATGCGAGTTTTAATATTTAATATATACAGGGTGTCCCCGTATAAGTGGCTACCCCTTTTTATCTTAACTAATCTAAACTAATAGAGATAGACCTAATAAATAATATCAAATTAAACGGCTCTGACTAAACTTTATTGTAAGCACGGTGATTACTTAGAAATGTATTATCTATATGTTAGCAAGCGGAAAGACATGATTAATTTTTGCACGGTAAGGTGACAATTTTAATATGATAAAAGTTGTAGCGTTCTTTTTAACGAATACAAGGATATATGATATAACGAAATTATTTTACGAATTATAAGAGTTAATTTGGTTTAAAATTTTGCGAGCAG
>NW_012077849.1:0-306 GCF_000956235.1 Wasmannia auropunctata
CGTGTGCTCTTCCGATCTTTCCTTCTTATGTAAGGTTCACATACAGTGGCCATGGGTATTGCAGATAATACCCTAGAAGCTACTAAATTTTTTTCTAAAAAGTTTTGTAAAATTAAAGCATTGATTATAGTTGCAAGCATTCCAATATAATCACTGCTTGCTCTTTCACAGCCACTTAAAGACGCAGATGCGCCACGAAAGATATTACCACCACCAACAACAATACATACCTGAACTCCAAGCCTGTTAACATCAGCTATATCTTTGCATAATTGGCTTATTATTCCCATATCATGGCCAAAAGAC
>NW_012077850.1:0-310 GCF_000956235.1 Wasmannia auropunctata
ATATAAGAACAACTCATGTACACACATATATAACTTGCATATAGCTTCCTGGTGTGCCTAATTGATTATATGACTACTGTCAGATACGAAATGTATACTCTCTCCGATCTTTAAATCGAAAACAGCGATCGTATACGGTGACGATATATGTCGATTTATGTCAGTGAATAACGGTTGATAATTTATTCATGAATTTATGTGACAGTCACAATGTTACTATTGCTTTTGTTAATACTCGAATGTTGCCGGATTATGACATGATAATTATAAAAAAAAAGCCGAGGAATGATCGGAAGAGCACACGTCTGAA
>NW_012077851.1:0-506 GCF_000956235.1 Wasmannia auropunctata
GAATTCTTTTGGAGCGGGCGGATATATGTAGAGGTGGAAGAGGATAAAATAAAATAAAAACGAACTTCATAGCCTGCCCTATTCTGCCACATTCCTATTCAAACTCACATATAAGTCTTTCTCTTATTTTTATTATTATTTTTATTTTTTATGTTTTCTTAGATTAGATAGTACATTGCTTTTCCTTAACTATTTCTTCCGCTATCTCATCACAAAAGTGTATGTACACGTAATGTACAGATGCTATAATGCGAGTCTCTGCAATATAATAAAGTCAACTTTGTTTCGTGAGTTGGATCGTTGAGCTTATGTATAAATAAATAACTATACAAATTTTTGCGGGAAATTGTTGGAGTATGAAATAAATTTTGAATGCTTATTTATATTATACTGTTCACTACAAAAATAAATAGCTTACAAAAAGAAATTTATTTTGTCTTTATTTTCATGAGACAGAGAAATGTCATAGATCTAAATTATTCTTATAAAAAAATTATTTTATAAAA
>NW_012077852.1:0-435 GCF_000956235.1 Wasmannia auropunctata
TGTGTATAAGAGACAGGATACAGACCATAATGAAACTCTCCTCGCAGTCGACAACGATTTTTTATTGAGAAAAGCTTGAACCAATTATATTTACAATTAATTTAAAGTCTTATTAATTTAAAGCTAATAAGAAAGAAAGACACAATACATGCGTGTGATTGTCTAAGTAATGCAGTCACTAATATTATTCATTCCATGACAATATAACATAACAATATTACAGCGGTGACCGTTGATGGCTGAAGATAACAGTATAAATGTGTTAATCATGAATATTTTTTGGCACGTTAAACACGGGACTTAGAAGAAAAGTTTGAACCAATTATAAAAGAATTTGATTAAATTTCTTATTTATTAATTAATTTTTATACAATATTATTATTAATTCACCTCTATAGTCACTAAGATACAGACCATAATGAAACTCTCCTCGCA
>NW_012077853.1:0-314 GCF_000956235.1 Wasmannia auropunctata
AGCTTTTTCAAGCAGAAGACGGCATACGATGTAGATAATAAACCTACGAAATGCGAAAATTATTATTTTCTAAGCGCAGCCTGCGAAACGGTCAGTCCTTAAATCACGAACACGTCCTTTAAACCGGCTCTGAGAGCTTAGCTTGTCGTCATTAAAATATTAAAGAAGTTTCAAACCGCAGAGGTAAATGTACGTAAGATAGAGAACTTTTGAAGGGGTTTACAACATTTATGGAATTTTATATTAACGTTACGTCAGTTTATTTCAGAGTGCTAGAAATTATGACATATGTAGAGAGAGAGAGAGAGAGAGAG
>NW_012077854.1:0-315 GCF_000956235.1 Wasmannia auropunctata
CGTGTGCTCTTCCGATCTTTAAAGATGCACGAAAAAATATTCAAAAATAAAATTACTAATAAAAATTTATTAATATTAATTTTCTCAATGCATTCAGCTCTGAAAATCTTTAGTAAAACCTAAAGTTAAAAGTGTGACATTAATAATTGATTATTGTGAATAATAATACTCTATAATATGTCAATAATTCTTTGCTTTAAGTTATTATCGCAGAAAATTTTATGGTTATCGTGAGAAAATATTACAAGATATTGATATATTCTTAGCAAAAATATCTATTGCCTGTTGTATATCGATATTTTTTTTAATATATAA
>NW_012077855.1:0-362 GCF_000956235.1 Wasmannia auropunctata
ATGTTCAAAGAGACAATTTTTATTTCTATTATTAACGAGCGATATACCTGCTCCCACGGTGAAAACTTTGTCAAAATCTGCAGCAATTGCCATCTGCTTATACAATTGTGGCGATTGAGCTAGGTAAGCATTGCCTTTGAAATAAGATACTGTAAACACATTCGCTCCACCCTCACTGGCTGCGGAAATGATTTTGGGGGTATGGATCTCAACAAAGCCCTGAAAAGAATAACAAAACGAAATATGTAAATAGGACATATATATATATATATACATATATATATATAAAATGTATATAAGGAAAATTTTTCAACGAAAATGTCGTACGTCTTATTATACATATATACTCACCTTCTTTGTCA
>NW_012077856.1:0-503 GCF_000956235.1 Wasmannia auropunctata
TTTTGTTATTTATTCTTCCCTTTTATACATTACATTTATAATTTATACATTATTGCATTTATAAATTATATAAATTCGTCTTTTCTTTAACATTATTTATTTTACACAGTTAACTATATAAATTAATTAGCTTGAATTAATCAAAGTTTCAAGTGCCTTTCGTTAAGCTCTTGTTTTACGTGGATTATTAAGAAAATGATAATATTATATTCAACGCAATGTAGAGGAACTTGGTCTTATTGTTAGAAACACAAAGATGCTTTCATATTATAATCACTTCATATAATACTTACAAATTATATATTAACTTAGATATCTACTTACAATTTTTTACTTGAAAGTAAATTAAGTAGCAACAGATAATTCCCGCCTGTCGTTCTAAATTATTATTATTCAAGTACGAACAAGTTCCGATAAAACGATTAAAGTTAAATTGAATTATAAGCTGAATTCTAAAAGTTTTTGATGAGGTAATCGAGTTTCATTTAGGAGCTTTAAATTAA
>NW_012077857.1:0-745 GCF_000956235.1 Wasmannia auropunctata
TCTGCGTAAAAATTGACGTGAATTGACGTAATAAAACGTAACATCATTGATGTCATTAATTAGGTGATATCGCTAACTTGCTTAAATCCCTCTTGTACTGTTGGCGGTAAAAACTTCTTCTCCTCCAACAATTCGTACATTTTCCGAAATACTGGATCTTTTACACGCTGCAAAATTCAAAAAAACAAAATTTGAATAAAATAATGCTGGTTTTTCTTTCAATTATGTAATCGAAATAGAATGACCAATTTTCGCTAATAATACTTATTATGAGAATCTAAAGAATTTAAGAATATAAATATATTTTCTGCAAATAAAAACTTAAGTTATCTAACATTTAAAATTACTACATTTTCTAAAAATTTATTGAATTACTAAAACTTTATGTGCAACATTATATCGTGTAATGTTAAAACTTTTAAAATGTTCTCGACTACATTTACGAGATTGTGCGTTTTCATTTGCGAGCGCTTCTAACGAAACTACTGCAACTGATAAGTCGCCGATATGCAAAATAATTTCTAGACTTTACATAATGATGGACTCACACTAGGAGACTCGAGCTCGGCGCTGTTTTGCACCATGAGTAATTTATAAGTTCCGTCATTAACGTAATCCTCCAGAGCGGAAAAAGGCAGTTTGGGGAAATTGTCGAGCGTCAGAAAGCTGATAAACGAAGCGGAATAGATTGCCAGAATTACTATCGACGAGATGTAAATCGAGATAAAAGATCGGAAGAGCACAC
>NW_012077858.1:0-2036 GCF_000956235.1 Wasmannia auropunctata
CGTGTGCTCTTCCGATCTAATTTTGATCATCATAGACCTTACCGTACAGGATGTGGCGTAGTTTCTTCTGGTCAGATTGGACTTACCTATTGCGTTGCTCCTGACCAAATCTATTTTAGCTATATGACAACCAGAGAATGAAAAGACAAACTTTGTCTCCAGTTAATTAACAGCACTGGTAGACAATTATTATGATGGATTACAAACACTATGAAAATTAAGTGCATATAAGATAGAAGACCATGTCAATTAATAAAATTAATTTAATTTAATTTCGCATTTTACTAAACGATAGAAAATTAACTCTTCCGAACAAAAATTACATATATAATAGCAAACAAAAGCGACAGAAAGAATTATTATCAATATTATCACCAAGAAAAAAACTCTGACCTTAATCTCATTTTAATCAAAGTGTCGTAATTATATCGTGATCCCGATTATTTAATTTAAATAGTAGATTTGTAGTGCAAATACAATCGCGAACTATTACATTATTTCATTACACATATCAAGTGAAACGTTCAAAATGACATAAGATCCAAAAAAACGATGATTTCATCATACATTTAAAATTAAAATCAATATAATAAATTTCAAATTCTTACGCACACATTTGTTTTTAATAAATATTTATATTTTATATATATATATATATATATATATATATATATATTTAAAAGTACTTTATACAAATTTATTGAAATCAGCGGGGATATAAATTCATATTTCTATTAGGAATAGAATATAACGGTTTGGAAGTAGATAAAAAGAAATGCGTTCACAAATAGAAAAATAATTGTGCTACTGGTAATATAATGATATATAATACTTAAATTTATTTATTAAGAATTAGCGGTTTGCAGTTTGCCAAGCTTATTATGTAATTCAAACAACATGATCAAAAGTTAATAAATTATTAGTTAATAAATTAATTTAATTACTAATGGATTTTTAATTCTTTCAAAAAAAATTATCAGTGCATAAAATAATAATCAAATTTTTTCTAATCCAACGATGAAAAAATAATTTTCAAATATATATCTTTGAACAAAGCAAATAAATTAATAACCAATAATAATGTACAATTGTAATTTGTATATCACAAAATCGGTTCAGTATTATTGATATTATGACTAAAAATAATATAATCATTTGTGCAATAAAAATAAAGATTGCTACGAGATCACCACGATAGGATATTTTGTAGCTGTTACCTAATACAAAAAACTTAATAACGAAATGTCTGCGTCAAAATAGAAAATGAATGAAAAAAACAAACAAATTACAAAATTTATATCAAATTTTGAGCAATATAACTAAAATACAGATAAAACAAATATTTAACACGGCACAAGTTCAAGTTAATAAGAAAATTAATTTCGTCAAAAACGAAATATCAAAATGCTGGCATTTAAAATACCAGAACAAAAAGTTAATACGTGATCGCTAATTCCTCAAAACTTCAAAGAAATTTAAAAATAAAAATTAATTTAATAAACAATATTTACTATATATTTTTAAAAATTGTCTTAAATCTGTATGCAATTATCGTTTTTGTAAATTCGCAACGTTCTCAGTAATGTTTCTGCGAAAAATATTACTCCATACTAATTATTGCTTTCTCATCATCGTTCTTTTTTTCCGCGACTCATTGTTAAGAGCTTCCTCCAAATTCCTCTTCTACAAGCTGCACCTATAACTTTTCGACTGCAGCAAAAATCTCTCATTGCATTCATAATTACTTCGCAAAAAATTTCAACAATTTCTCGGTAACTCTTGTGTCTCTGCTGCAGCTTCTCCATGGCACGTGCAAAAGATATTGCGTATTGCGCGTTTCGCGAAATCACGAATTAATTTAATAATCGTTGCAATGGATGCGGGACCAATTGTGAGATCGTTTCGAATGCCACCGACTTCTCGCATCGCGTTTAAACACGCGTCTAACGTCGACGAGGCTTTCTCATTCACGATCCAAAGACTTCTTCTAGCCGAAGCTAGGAAAGATCGGAAGAGCACACGTCTGAACTCCAGTC
>NW_012077859.1:0-1005 GCF_000956235.1 Wasmannia auropunctata
AACAAATCTCAATACACATAATAACTGTTAAAATATGTAATAACAGCCGCTCAACGAAGTAAGCATAGTGAGATAACCAATCAGCATCACGGAAAAGCGGCAACAAATAAATTCGAGAAATGTGAGTTATCAACTTAACATACTTTTTTTTAGATAGGATTTATTCTACATTGATTTTCTTATTAATTTAATGTTAGTCATCCAAAACAAGTAATACTGTGATTGTTTTGCCACTATAAGAATATTTTTTGCATTTTGGTGATACTACTTATACAGGTATTTACTGAAAAAATCTTGTATTGTAATTTATAACACGATTAATTCGATTTCTTATACTAGATCGCATATACGATCTAGTAAATTACTAAATTTACAATGTATAGAATTTCTAATTTAATTTAGCACGAAAAATTGCATTGTGTACAATAGATTTAATGAAGAGTTCCTAAATTATAATTAGACATTATTATCGTCAACATTATTTAAATCGTTATAACAAACAAACAAAAAATAAAAGTAAACGCATCATTCGCGAGCGTTTAATAAAAGACCTTCACTTTAAAGGCGCGTAAATCTGTTATGTCACAAAATCATTTAAAATAACATAATAGTTTTAAGATAATTGGAAACTACAAAACCGTTTATAATTAAAAAATGTATATAATACTATATTTTTATTGGTTTTACATATTTGTACACTGTTACATACAGAATACATTAAATTTCCTTTAAATTTTTAATAATAAAACATATATAACGTTTAACTGATCTCTTACTCATTAAACGCCTTTAGAATACTAGTAAATTTGTTTTGAAGCAAATAATTATATGTATTTAGTGATTTGTGTGATTTTAGAAACTAAAGGAGCGTCAAAAGAAAAAAACTTGATTATACCAACAGATTATTTCATCAACAAGCAATGTTTATTACTCTTTTGCTGTTTTTCATCCTTATTATGTTGGTGTGGAATTATTATGTACATTATGGGAGAAACGGACGACTTA
>NW_012077860.1:0-328 GCF_000956235.1 Wasmannia auropunctata
ATTAAGGATAGTGGATGCAAATACATTAGAAATAGAAATGAAGATGAGCGAGAGCACTTGTATTTATAGAGCACATGGAGTCTACAGCAATGGTTTCTGTACTTTTAATGTTAATGCTGGTTCTTTTACAAACATTGGCCCTCTATCTTTAAAAGTAGTACAACCAGCAATAGTAGCAAAAACAACTGATAGTAATAACGAAAAAAGTTATATTGATAATATTATAGAAGGTATATTAGAAAGTAATCCGCAACAATTTAAAGTTCTGAAAGAATATGGCTATGTTCCTGATATTGAAACAGATGGAAAGACATCGGAAGAGCACACG
>NW_012077861.1:0-331 GCF_000956235.1 Wasmannia auropunctata
CTGCTGAATGTTGCGATTTGCGCGGGATTATTCTGAGATTTTCCAATTTCATTATCAGTGCAACTGTGTTTGATTGTAAAAAAATCTATCATATAATAAATATATCAATATTATACAAAATAATTTTTTTAACTGCATAATTATTTTATAATGTATGGTAATCAAATATATAAGAAAAAGAAAATTAAATGTATTAAATTTAAAAAAAATCATCAGTAAGTAGCCAATTTTTGAATATAGTAATCGTTTTAATTTGTGTTACGCGGAATACAACAGATTTATTGTCACTTCACCATCTTACTTCGTATGCCGTCTTCTGCTTGAAATAATA
>NW_012077862.1:0-513 GCF_000956235.1 Wasmannia auropunctata
ATAATAAAACATTCAACAATAAATCTATTGTTATAATAATATAAATTATTACCCTTATTTTTAAAAATGTATGTTAATTCAGACTAATGAACGAGCAAACTTTAGATGTCGATATAAAAGTACTTTTTATTACTGAAATATACGATAAAACACAATAAAATGTTTCTCGACTTAACTTTGTTCTCTTCAGTCGTCTTACATAACAAAAATCTTGAAATTACATGTAAGTATATAAATTTGAAAAGTTCAGCTTGAACGCGTATTAAAACAGAGATCTTTTTTATAAGATTGACCGGTTTAGATGAATATTATCGCGTGACAACATAATAATAATGATAAACAAGTTATAAGTCTTTAACGGAGTCAAAAATTTTCGAGATAGTATCGGTGTATAAAAAAATCAGTCCATTAAATTTGTAATCAACTCATCATTTCGAGAAAGTTACATCCTAATGTTGCTGGTCTATTTTGGAATCGGTCTATCAAAACCGTTTTGTCAAGATCGGAAGAGCA
>NW_012077863.1:0-1690 GCF_000956235.1 Wasmannia auropunctata
CAGTAACAATATTAGTTGTCCTTATA
Organism: Wasmannia auropunctata; assembly: GCF_000956235.1. Classification (NCBI taxonomy): domain Eukaryota; kingdom Metazoa; phylum Arthropoda; class Insecta; order Hymenoptera; family Formicidae; genus Wasmannia; species Wasmannia auropunctata. The sequence goes on from NW_012077863.1 coordinate 27, forward strand.
TTTTAAAAACACACATTAGCTGCTACGGCTATATTTTAGCTGCGTTGGCCAATCCTTTCTCTGTCTGTGACGCACCCACATAACACCAGGCTATATCAAACGGCCGCACTCTTGAACAATTGCGGCTAAAATTATGCCACTCAACATGACTGTTCGAAAAGGTTCACATAAATATAACTATTAATTAAGTTAAAGAAAAAAAAATTAATTAAGTTTAAGTTTTTTTTTCCCCACATCACGACTCACTTCTTTAACCCTGTCGAAATGGTACGCACTTCAAAAAAGTGGTTAGGATTAATTTTGCCCATAGTGTATTCTAGGATTAAATAAAATTAAATTATTAAATACGAAAAATTAAACAAATTGTTTTAAATGTTACTCAAAATTTTTACACATTCTTTATCGAATCCATGTTTATAAAGATGGTTGGATTCATTGATGAAATAGAGGGTCCAAAGATAGTTGGAAATGCCCAACAGTACCAATTATTAAAATTTATTTTAAACAATAATAGTCAGCACCGTGTACAAATTGTCGCTTGGAATAACGAAATGGATTTTATAAGTATTAAAACCAGTTTTGATACTTATAAAAACAGTTTCAAAACTATTGAAACTGATTTAATTACTGATGGTAATCATAAATTGGAAATAACGGATTATAAACACGAAACTATGTATAAGAAGGAAAAATATGTCGAAGTTAAAGGATGTGTAAAAATTATAAGTAATATTTAAAAAATTTCTTTAATTTTTTTATATTTAATAATATAATCTTGTTTAATTAAGATAAATATTTTACAGACGATAAATTTCATTTGCAAGTTCAAACATTATTAGACATTAAATTAATAGGAAAAAAGTCATGTTTTTTGCACAATTATTATTATGTATAAACTTTATCTGATAATATTTCAGAAATACCGTACAAAATTATTCGTTATTAACTCTACACTATCACATTATATTTGACATTAAAATCTACCACATTGGATAAATAGCAGTATCAAGTAGAATGACGTGACTTATGATGGAAGGTTGCAGATGGTATTATTAAGTTTTTTCTCCCCCACATTACGACTCACTTTTTCAACCCTGTCGAAATGGTACTTACTTAAAAAAAGTAGTTTGGATTAATTTTGCTCATAGTGTGGTAGTCTAGGATTAAACAAAATTATATTATCAAACATGAAAAAATTAAAAAATTTTTTTAAATGTTACTAAAAATTTTTACACATTGTTCATCGAATCGATATCTATAGACTGATCGTATTTATCTAGAACACGATGCTAATTGTTATTATTCAAAATGAATTTGAGTAATCGATATTATTAGACATTTCTAATTATTTTTAGATCTTCTATTTCGTCGATAAATCCTATGATTCTTCTAAAACTTTTTTATTTAATACATATAATATTATAAAATATTAAACTTTAAGTACTTAAGTCGGAAGGGATATGTATATATACATATATATATATATATATATATATATATATACATATATATATGTTATATTACACGAGTTAAATCATCGGCTATTAACACTATATTTATGCGTTACTCACAAATTATGATTATAGAATATGCACGTATGTGTATGTAAATATATGTGCGTGCGTGCGTGCGTGCGAGCGTGCGAGCGTGCGTGCGTGCATGCG
>NW_012077864.1:0-337 GCF_000956235.1 Wasmannia auropunctata
CTTGCCAGCCCGCTCAGAGATGTGTATAAGAGACATATATATACATATATATATGTGCATACAACGCAATTATATTAAGAGAAAACATGATAATTATACACGCTGTTGCCTCGTCGAAATACAACAGGACTCTTCTGCAAGGGAAAACCAGTCACAAGTTCCTGGACATGTCTGAGAATCCGATCATGAGACTGTACTACACGAACCGCATGGTACTATTCATCATGTGCGCTGGCAACGAGGCGTTCTACGCCGGTCTGTACCTCCTGCACTTTACCGAAGGACCAATTTGTAAGTGCCACGAGCAAGTTTCTCTCGGTTTTCTTTCTCGCGCGAA
>NW_012077865.1:0-345 GCF_000956235.1 Wasmannia auropunctata
AAGTGTCACTTCGACGATTTCAGTTTTCGCAGTATTCAGTATTTAGACTGGCTGCCAAGACGTGCATTCACAACGCTCAAGACGAGCGATAAAAGTAGAAACTGAAAGAAAGCTCGTTGATAATCTCGTACAAAGAATACGCTAATTCGTTGTAGAACTGAGTAAAATATCTATGCAAAGGCGTGGTTAATCGGATAATTATAGTTTCTCGACATTATCGAGATACTTGGGATATTGTATAAAAATACTTGCGAGGCTATTGATTAAATTAATCGATATTTCAGTGCCAATACAATTATTTTGTAGTTAGGAAACGAAGGAAGAGATCGGAAGAGCACACGTCTG
>NW_012077866.1:0-611 GCF_000956235.1 Wasmannia auropunctata
CTCGGTATTCGCTCTCACATGTGGCAAAAAAGAAGAGGGAAATTGAGTTCGTAAAAATATGTATCGTTAGCCCAGCACGTGGCGACAAACACATTCCACATACATATCAATATCAAAAGCGTCATTCATGATTCTAATAAAATTTATAGCTGTATCGCAATTTTTAAAATCATCGAGGTTCAAATTGTTTTTACAAAATGTTAATGAATCTGCCACAGATCTACTCAATAATTGTACCGCAAATTTAATTTTCATTTTTTGCTTAAAATATTGAATGTATTACCTTTGTAATTTATTTCCTAAATAGAGACCTTCAGTTTCTTGAAGTTCACACAACGTTCTGAATAAGGGTAATCATCAATGAGAATATCAACATTATCGATCATAATTTTATCATTAAATGTTGATATTCTCATTGATGATTACCCTTATTGGAGTATAAAGTTTATCGTGCTGTCATCCGTATGTATAATTATGTTTGGTAGGCAATTGCTCTAATTATCACTGCGAAACGCCACCGACCGAGCATGCCAATTATCGACGGTAATCGATTAGCACAATCGATCACCCCTAGAGCGCGCGGTGGGTTTCTTTACCCCCGCTCACTTACG
>NW_012077867.1:0-346 GCF_000956235.1 Wasmannia auropunctata
ACTGTATCATTTTTACGAGAGTTACGATCCACTTCGAGCAAGCGATCGACGAGCTTTGCATTTGACGAGCATCGACTTTCACCTCGTTTCTCTGCTTGTTGGTCGGTTGGCCGCGAAGAAGAACGATGCCTGATAAGGCCGTCGACCTTGATTACGAAAGCTATCGAACGTTAACGCCGAAGAGCGCGCTTGGGTTACGTGTCCTTCGGCTTGTCCGTGCGAAACGGACAAGCTGCAGACGGACCAGCGACACGTCCTAATACCCATCGTGAGTTACTAATCCTTTAAACGGATTACCAATTAAACGTGTCGCCCCGCTTCGTATGCCGTCTTCTGCTTGAGAAGA
>NW_012077868.1:0-428 GCF_000956235.1 Wasmannia auropunctata
AAATCACTAACTTGTATTGAATTCTTTTGAGCAGTGAGCAAAGGGTCGATCGTGTTCTCGACTATAGATGACGAGGCTGGGGAAAAATTGGACGAGATATTCGGACTGAAGCCCAGTTTCGTGAGGGTGCAACCTAGCCGTTGCTTGTTACCGCCGAAAATCATCTTCTACGCGCAGAAGATACGCGACATGACGGTGTACGAGGACGACGTCTGGATGATCTCGTTTCCTCGAACTGGTAAATGTTTTAGTAATGCAATTCTATAAATAAACGTGATTCGTAATAATAATTTAAAAGAAAACTTTCACATCCGACACAAAATTGAAAAAAATTATTATAATTAATTTCGCGTAATTAGGGTAACTTTGACAAATTCTACTTTAACGTTACTTAATCATTAATTAACTCGTCAGATAATGTCTAAAAT
>NW_012077869.1:0-347 GCF_000956235.1 Wasmannia auropunctata
CGAGCGAGCGAGCGAGCGAGCGACAATGGAATCGCGCAATTTCATTTTCTCCTTACTGGCTAGTTTGCGACGCGTTACTTTGCGGCTCGCTTAAATCGCGGCCGACCAATTCAACCGCGCGCTCGCGCTTAAACGATTCCCCGAAAGCTGCCGTAAATATGCGCTCTCCTCCGGAAAGGGTCGAGACACAAGAACAAGATACGAGAGATGGGGAACACGCGCGAAAGCCCAATCTGCAAAGGATTTTTGCACTTGCATCTCATTTATTAACTTTAATGAGTTGTTTCTATAAAGCACTCTGTTTAACACCTGTCTCTTATACACATCTCTGAGCGGGCTGGCAAGGC
>NW_012077870.1:0-606 GCF_000956235.1 Wasmannia auropunctata
AGTTATTTTTCATTCCATGAAAGAAAATATAGTAATACAAATTCGTTGTCTCTGATGCCCTCAATACCACCTGACAACCTTGATATGTTTTCTTTCAACTATTCTTATATTAATCTTAGAGATTATTACACGTAAGTATATTTTTATTTTTAATTCTAAATAGTTTATTTACGATTACAACAATTTAAAATCAAAAGATATTTATATACGATATTTATTTACGATATAAAGGAAATGTGCAATTGGTATTAAAAAATTTGTTCTTTATGAAGACATAAATCGATTGGATGCAGCCAGGGCACATTATATAAGGTATATGTAGTTTATAATTAGTATTTATTATTGTTTATATATTGTATATTTAAACATATTTTTATAATTTAAAAAAATTGACTTCTATGTCTGTAATTCGTAAAAGGTATATCTTTATCGGGTTTGGCGATTAATTTGTGAACAGACTGCGAATTGTTTTAGTTCTGATGAGAATAGCTGTTCGTGAACAGTTTGTAAATTTAAATAAAAAAAGAGCCTTATTCTGTCCAAATGAATTATAGTGCTTATAACATTAATTTTTATGTTAACCTTTAATTTTAAAATTAATATTTA
>NW_012077871.1:0-519 GCF_000956235.1 Wasmannia auropunctata
TTAATCGTGGAAAAGGAAATTTTATTTTATGCGATTAATACGAAGTAATTAGTAACCAACAAAAATGGTATTTTTGTCGATAAAACAGACGGCTTTAGCATCCTCTTAAGAAGGAAATTAATAATGTATCGATTTATTTTAATCATCGTGAGCATTATCGTAAAAACAATCAGATAAGTGTGTGAAGAAATTATTTTATTGAATAATTAAAGAATAATTAAAGTCTATCCGATTTTTGTTATAACTATGCTCGTTATGTTTTGGAACTTTTATAATCGTTTTATTAAGAAGTTTCATAAATTCTTCGAAGCGAGCAGTATTCGCATATATCTAGTTTTAAATTATATTTATGACAATATCAGATAATAATAATTAGGTAGATGAATAGAATAATATGCTTTTTTATTAGATCAAACTAGGGTAAGTGTCCCTATTAGTGTGCCTGTCCCTATTAGTGTGCTTTTATATTTAAATAAGTCATAAAAATAAACTGGTTCAAATAAATGAACAAAGTATTTT
>NW_012077872.1:0-800 GCF_000956235.1 Wasmannia auropunctata
CCCACCCGTTATCGCTCGCATTCGCGAAGAGAAAGAGAAGAATTAAAAAAAATATTATAATTAAAATTAAAAAAGTTCTTATTCAAAAAATTATGTCATATATTCTATAATATATATAATCATATCTGACATCAAAATATGAAATTAATCCGCTTGTCCGTCGCCATCTGCAACAGACAAAGGGAAAGAGTATTTAAAAAATGCTTGAAAGAACAAAGAAGGAAGGTAGCTATTTAAAAAATACTTACCTTAGTTGTAAAAGGCGACCGTCCTAGTATCTGTGGCCACATCCACAATTATGCGCAATTGCGCCTCCTCGCGCGGGCTTTCCGGCGCCTGCGGGCTCCGCGGCGCCTACTCACGCGAACCCACCATCTGTTGGCTTCCGGCCACCTCACGCGTCCTTACCTCCTCGCGCTGCGGGCTCTCCTCCTCCCTCGGAGGCGTTCTAGCCCTTGCGAGGGCTCGCAAAAACTCTTTTTCATATGGGAAGGCGGCCAGTCGCCTCCCCACACGCACCCAATACCTGCGCGAACAGTTATCGCAGGTACTAGGTGCGAATGTTTTCTCGCAATACACTGGCACTCCATATTGGCACTTTATATTGTAGACAATACCGTTGCTCGACTAATTGTTGCAACGACTCAACGTCGACTGACTCAAGGGTCCACGGGAACCCGCGAGTAAAAATGCAAGCCATAGAAATAATTATCTCTCCTACCTGATAATGCCGTGAGAATGATATTGATATATACGTTATATCACACACACGCTCCTCCGAAATGATAGCGGCTATAAAA
>NW_012077873.1:0-358 GCF_000956235.1 Wasmannia auropunctata
TAAACGTAAACACGCATTAGCGATACAATTATCGATTTTACGGATCACTCTTTGATCACAGGTCGCGGCGATACGCTTCCCCCCACGCCAGGTCTTTCCGAAGTACGAAGTCGTGGCGAGGCAACGTCGGAAACGCCTCGAGGAATATCTTCGCCGATTAATTCAAGTTTGCTCGGAACTGCCGCACTGCACACCACTATACAAATACAACGGCAATCTTAGCAACATAAATAAGCAATCCCTACTGGAATTCAGTCCGTTTTTCAGGCGCGGTATGTTCGAGAGCGGCAAATACGGAACTAGCTAAGGTACTATTCATGCGATCCTCAACCTTTTCGTATGCCGGCTTCTGCTTGAA
>NW_012077874.1:0-422 GCF_000956235.1 Wasmannia auropunctata
CTCACAAATAAAACGTTCCTTTAAACCGTCATATAGGTAGGACATTTGCTGTCGTCGAGATATAATTAGTATAATGTTTCAACAACGTAATGGTCAAAATGTTTAATGGGTATTTAATTTACATATAATAAGTAAATATCGAGGAATGACCTTATGTTAATATATACCTTTCTTTTGTTTTATGATTTTCTCGACAATGCGCTAACTGCGAGGTGAGTGCATTCCTTGTCTCTTTAATTTTCACAAAAAAAACGTCTTTGATTTTAAAATTAATTTTCACTCTTTAGAATACATTGGAATTTTTTGTCCACTATAATATATAGTTTTTTGCTACCGATATATTTTGACGCTTCTTTAGGCAAGGAGTATTCTACCTCATGCGTTCGGCAGTAAGAAATACATATTTACATATTGTAATCGTT
>NW_012077875.1:0-366 GCF_000956235.1 Wasmannia auropunctata
CCAAGCAGAAGACGGCATACGACTTCACTAAGGACGCTGCGAGGATACACGGAGGTTCGTTACGGCGAGGGTCGTTTGGTTTACTTCTCTCGCGTAAACGCGCGCGAGAGATAACGTTCCCCATTTATTATCATCGCGATATCGCATGAAAGAGACCGGCGGAGCTTTCAACGTGTAAACATATTATATTACGCTTTTGTCGATGGGCTGTTTTGTGCGCAAAAATTGCGTAATTAAACCCCCTCCGCTGTTTGTTCTTTCGGAGCGTAATTATACGCGTCACTCTCATGGTGTTTAATAATGCGCTTTAACGAAAAACGATACGATACGTTTTCCCGTTCTCTCATCACAGTAGCAGGGGGATTA
>NW_012077876.1:0-375 GCF_000956235.1 Wasmannia auropunctata
ATTTTTATTTCACTACGATAATGTCGACGACCCACAGTCCAATTAAAACAGCAGCAGTGGCAGTAAACATTAATGGTTATTGACATTAATTTTTTTTTTGTCAATTTGTTAAAAACAACTTGACGCACAAAGCGGGATATTAGTGAGGCGGTTGTATGAGTGATGTCTGTGCACGCAAAGTCATACCAGTCACATCTTCTGTATAGTGGAATGAGAAAAGAATAAGAGAATATTAGATATAACAATATAATTCGTAAATAATAGATTCTATGTAGCATTAAATAAACATAATGTGCTCGAAATTAATATAAGCTGATAATTATATTTAATACAAGTACCTTCCAAGTTATTGGCAAGATTCCAATTAACGAATTC
>NW_012077877.1:0-377 GCF_000956235.1 Wasmannia auropunctata
AGGTCGAGGTACGGAGAACTCGAGTACGATTGTGCGCATATCGGTAGCTGAGCGAGCAGCCTCTTCGTGGCTTCGGTAACGCCTCCGTATCTAGCGCTTATTATCGTTTGCTTGAATCTCTGCTGCAACAATCTGGAAGGAAATGCGGAAATTAGATAGAAATTGTGCCTAAATTGTGTCGAGCATGTACTGTGAGTGTGCATCAAAATAATAATATCGAGAGGATAGTATATCTTGCCTTGCGTAAATGTTATTAGACGGCGAACACATGTACTGGCAGTCCGTGCTCATTCTGGCATTCCTGAAGAAGTCGCTGAAGTTCTCGAATTGCGTTAACAACTGGGTCGACGCGTTGTCGTATGCCGCCTTCTGCTTGA
>NW_012077878.1:0-379 GCF_000956235.1 Wasmannia auropunctata
ATCTAATTGTACATACATACGTCGCATACGTGATGCAGGACCTGCGTAACTCCCGAAAAGAATCCTTGCGCATTGTTTGTCGCTCGCGATGCACGAATTCGCAATCAGATACCGATCAATACGGATCGTCTTTATAATCGTTGTCGTTTTGCATTCTCCATCGTTCTCGGTTACAATGTCTCGTTAACCGAACCTGTGTGAAAGTGTAAAGTCGCGTTGTTCATTAGTATAAACCGGTGTCCAGGGCTGGGTAAAATGCTTTTCGAATTGTATTTAAAATACCAAATATAAAATACCTTTGAAAATGTTGTATTTAAAATGCGAAATGTAAAATAAGTTTCTCGAATCCATTTTAAATGTAAATAGATCGGAAGAGCAC
>NW_012077879.1:0-403 GCF_000956235.1 Wasmannia auropunctata
AGACAACGGTGTAAGTGTAAATGTAAAAAGTTGCGAAATGAAAGATGCTACACGAAAATAAGATGTAAAATGACCACGGTGGTTCGAACAACAGTTTCGAGTTAAGTTCTTATCTCTCGCATATCTTCTTTTCAAGGAGAGTTTTTGTCAAGTAGATATGATATCGCGTAGAAAGATATGATATAATTTGTAACGTGTAAAGATATTATAACATTAAGTATAATATCTTGAGAGAGCGAATGCGAACACATGATACCAATGGGCGTGTGTAAAGTTAGCACTTCTAAAAATAAAAAAAATCCTTTCAGTTTTGATTAGAGCTTCCGCTTCATTTTGAAGAGACGAAGAGTTCCCTATATCTGTCTCTTATACACATCTCTGAGCGGGCTGGCAAGGCAGACCG
>NW_012077880.1:0-377 GCF_000956235.1 Wasmannia auropunctata
TGTTACGATGTGTGCGATATCGACAGGGCAGTAAACATAAACACATCACTACACACTATTACATCAATATCGCACGCATATATACTCACAAATTGTTAGTAAAACAGCGATTTTTAGAATTTGATTCCAGTTTAGGATCGCCTTAAGAAACAATATTTGTAATAAAATATGTTAAAATATTTTATTACAAATCTTGGAATGTATAGAAATAAAATTCTGATATAAAAGAAGTTATAAATGTTACAAATATCCACTCAGTAAAATCTACATGATTACGTGAAATCGTGTGTTGGATAAGATTTTCTAAAAATCAATAAATTAAATTTTTTATATATGATTTGCCCAAGACAAGAACAAAATAAAAATTCATCCCTTAA
>NW_012077881.1:0-377 GCF_000956235.1 Wasmannia auropunctata
GCTTGTGCATTGTCGAAGTGACAGATTGATGAGTTTCCGCGAGACGCCGCGTGCTTCGTTAAGAGAAGCCTCCTCCTGCCCCCGAAAGGATCTTGACGAGGCTTTACATTTACACGTCGCATTTGTCTCGAATAAAAAATGTATATATTCTAGATGATCTTCTCTGGTTGATCTCATATTCGGTAACTTTATTGCGACTCACACAATCATGTTCATTGAGATTAACGTGAGACATTTAAGAAGTAACACCAGAAATTTAAGTGTACACGATTTTTATCATTTGCTTTTTATTGATGAAAATCTCATCAATCATATTAATAATTTGAATTTTTCATTCTCAAAAATTTCTTCTTAATACGGAGATATAAAATAACATA
>NW_012077882.1:0-399 GCF_000956235.1 Wasmannia auropunctata
CGTGTGCTCTTCCGATCTAGTTTATTTAGAGATACCACTGACACTGAAGAGTCTGCTTTATCGACCTTGTACAAATTTGGCCGACCTTTCAGCATCCTCTTAATGTGCTACAAAAATATATGTAATACTTTATTTATGAACTGTAATCTCTTAGCAAGGAAATCATCCCTTTGGCACTCAAGAGAGAACTATATATTAATCAAAAATTATTAATCAAAAGATAATTAATCAAAAAATAAATAATTTAAAAGATAATAAAAAAATAAATAATTTCATGACGGAAAGTTATCTGTTGATTTATGAGCTCTTGGAATATACATAAACCGATTATTAAGCTGCAATCCCTTAGCAGGAAAACCACCCTTTGCGTATGGCAATGATTAATTTTTCGATTTTCAA
>NW_012077883.1:0-454 GCF_000956235.1 Wasmannia auropunctata
AAAATTACGGTAGTAAAATACTCCGCATTGCACTAATATAATTAAGGCTAACGCACTTAAATTAGGTGAATACTAATGTAATATTAATAATGTAATTACATTTTATTCCTGGAAATAAAGATAAGAATGCGAGATATCGTTATAGATGCGATTTGTAAAACTAATCATTTGGTTTCTAGTTTACGTCCATTATGCTTATATGTATATTTTTTTAAATCTTATATGCAATTCAGCGATGCATAAATTAAATGATTATCGAAATTCACATGTCTTTTCTGAAAGATATCAGAATCACATAACTTACTGTCTGAAATTTATATCCTATTTTATATTCTTACTTTCTTCTCCATTTTATTCGTTAACGGGGTCAATGTCCCATCTTTGAGAGAAAGATTGTGTGTAGAACGATTTAAAAATTCAATAATATTCCTTTAAACTCTCTTCTCTTTTTTTC
>NW_012077884.1:0-414 GCF_000956235.1 Wasmannia auropunctata
TCTCTTTCTCCCTCTCTTTCTCTTTCTCTCCTTCATTTGCCTTCTCCACTCTTCCCCCTCGCGTTTTCTTGTTTCTTTCTCTACTCCGTACTACCGCTTACAGCGCTTCTCTCTTTCCTCCTTCCGCGTTCCGCCTCTGCAATCTCGAGATTGCGCGCGACAACTTTGCCACACGCTGCGGAACATAAGTTCCCAACTTGGGACCTCTCCCTCCCTCTCGCGCGTTCCCGTCTCTCCATCCCTTTCCCCTCCCTCCCCTCGCCCGCTACCTCCGTGCACCTCCGACGCCGGAGACTCGATTAAGCTTCCACGAGATCGAGATTAATCGAATACCTCCGTGCCTTATGTCCGATCAGCTCCCAGCCAATAATTAATATTCAGTGTCATCCTCCCGTATGCCGGCTTCTGCTTGAA
>NW_012077885.1:0-420 GCF_000956235.1 Wasmannia auropunctata
TAGCCCTCGTTAACGCACACGCAACGAATTTGCATCGCACCGTCTGATTGATGCGCACGACGTGGGAGTTCTATCGCGTTAATCTAACCCGATCACGATCACGCTTCAGCGCATAAATTATAAATTAGTCTGGGCACCACCATTGTTGCTTAATAACGTGTCACTCAACGAATATATACCAGTGCCTGATCCAATAATCGCATTTGAATCGAGTGGTTGGTCTTAACACGTTATTGCGCACCAAACATCTCGATTGGCAATTATTTTATCACTTCGCCGGGCCGCAACTCCCGCCGCGTGTAAAAGCACGATTTGTCATGTCATTTGTCGAAACATGGATCGGATATTAGGTCCATTGAATTATCGAGATTATTACATACTACATATAGACCGCTAGCTGCTATATGTATGCTTTATCAA
>NW_012077886.1:0-424 GCF_000956235.1 Wasmannia auropunctata
AATTAATAAAAATCCGCGAATGTTCGTATGTTCGTGCGAAGAGACAGCTCAATTTTACACGTATTTTAGTTGCTAGAAGTGCGACGAAATGCTTGTGTGTGCTCTACAACATTGGCTACGCAGGAGCGGCGTGTAAATATTGTTGTGCCGTTCGTACAGCACACCTCCAAACATCTCGCCGCACTTCTAATCCGAAATGCATGCAAAGCTCTCTTCGCGCGTCAAAGGCACGCTTATTCGCAGATCTTCATTAATTAAGGCAATGCTGGAAGGTCAGAATTATCGACATTACAATTATATGAATATCTCCAAACTGACTAAACGGAATTGAAAATCCTTTCACAGGATTGAAATAGATATAAAATGTAGTGGTGGAACGTAGAAATTTGTAGTGAAAACGAAAAAAAAATTAAAAATTTATTTA
>NW_012077887.1:0-428 GCF_000956235.1 Wasmannia auropunctata
ATCTCTTTCCATCATTCCTTCAATTTTCTTCAGTGAATTTCCAGTATGTTTTTCATAAATTTGATTTAGTTTTTTCTTAACTCGCAAAATTTCATTAGCATGTATTTCTATATCAGTTGCTTGACCATGATAACCACCTGATGGCTGATGTATCATAATTCTTGAATGAGGTAGAGAGTAGCGCTTACCTTTCGCACCAGCTGCAAGCAATAAAGAACCCATAGATGCAGCTTGACCTATACACAAGGTTGAAACGTCTGGATTTATATACTGCATTGTATCGTAGATCGACAAACCAGCAGTTACAACACCACCTGGTGAGTTAATATACATACAAATGTCTTTATCGGGATTTTCTGATTCTAAAAATAAAAGCTGTGCTACTATTACACCTGTCTCTTATACACATCTCTGAGCGGGCTGGCAAG
>NW_012077888.1:0-440 GCF_000956235.1 Wasmannia auropunctata
GGAGTTCAGACGTGTGCTCTTCCGATCTATTTCTATGCATACTGAGAATTATATCCCATGGTTTCATATATTATTTTGCAATACTCGCATATTTATATTACTCCTTTTCCATAAAACCGTTTACGTTGTCTCCTTTTTTTCCAAAGACAAATCATAAATCATACATTTTCTGCGGTCTTTTGCCACGCGTACAATAAACTCGACGGAATTATAAAAATGTTTGTAAGAATAGATCTTTTTTGTATTAATACGGATTATCTTGCGTTCGGTCTCGGAAACTGTGAGATCGGGTTTCAGATACGTTATCAAACGCTGTATACACGCGCCATTCAGTTTTTTTCTCTGATAGCCCTGCGGTGCACACGTGCACTTCGTTTCGCTCGAATATTACATGAAAGAGTTGCATGTGAGTATACGAGAGAGTTGTAAAAAGCAGATTG
>NW_012077889.1:0-1412 GCF_000956235.1 Wasmannia auropunctata
AAATAGTGATATTCACTTAAATGACCATGGCGCACCAATTACCGCGCTGATTCCCATTAGCCTATATTTTCTAAATTGTTGAATTTACTGGGAATCCTTTGACTTATTAATTTAATTTTTTTAAGGTTTATATAATATTTTGTAAACACTTATTTAATATTAATTTTACATTTAAAAAGATGATTTCAGTATATATAATACTTTTTAAACGTTTATTTAATATTTTGTAAATATTCATTTGTCATTAATTATTTAATTAAAAACTATAAAGATTCCCAGAAATAATTAACAATTTAAATATAATAGGAATCGATGCAATAATTATTATGCAAAATTACAAATTTCAATAAATGACACAAGTTTATCCCGTGTAACGGTCGAGAAATCCAACATAGACTAGAAGCCCTGGTCAGGGAATTCCATGGTGGAAGTATAACGGTATGTACAGTTTTCAAGTGTCTCTTTCTAAAAATGTAGGCTCTCCGTCGTTTGGATGTCGATGTCAGGAAAACGCTACCAATTGCGAAAAGCAAAATATTTCGCGTCGACATGTTGGTATGAAATCTATAGTATACGTAACGCGAACTATAGATTTTCATACTAACAATGTACATACCTATACCGCTTATAGATATTGGTTCGATGTCTATAAACATTGAATCGATATCTGATCGAATCGACGTTGTTACGAGTAGATATTTTTTCAATTTAATCTTTTACAAAACTTAATCTAAAACTAAGATGTTGAGAACAATTAAAAGTTATTTTAAGACTTGAAATAAAATCCATAAGGTGTAACTGATAATTCAGACAGCGATAACAAACGATGGCACAGACCGTCATCATAAACCAAATATCGATTTAAAGCTTTGATTTCGCATGGGTAAGAATCTTCCATCTCTTAGCAAGCGATAAGGAAGTGATGAGAAGCTCGCGCGAGGATTCTTGTCATTTGAGAAAGTCAGTCTTACAAGGGAACACACTGAAGTGTCCCCCTCCAATTTCAATTAGCTTTGGATATGTTAAACTACAGACAAACATAAGATACTACAATTTTTTATACGTGCTGAGTCGCACGTTGAAGGGGTGAAACATCCCTTAGAAAAAAAATCCGTTTTTTTATTTCAATGCAAATATCGTCAAAACTACAAGAGATAGAAAAAAATATTTCTTATAAAAGTTGAATGGTTTTAAGAGTACTTTACAACTATAATTTAAAATAATTTTTTTATTTATTTTTTTGTTTACCCCCACCACTTAACATTTTTTTTAATTTTTCAAAAAATTTTTTTTTAAAAAGGGTATTAAAGGGTATTTTAAGACAAATTCAACCATGTGTGATAAAGTTATTTTACAAAATATTATTTTTGAGAAATAATTACAAACAGATCGGAAGAGCACACGTCTGAACT
>NW_012077890.1:0-443 GCF_000956235.1 Wasmannia auropunctata
TATCCCGTCAACTACAAGAAATCGATTTTGGATCTTAACACGTAATCATTGCAATCATTACATTTCACGTTAGTCGTTTCGGCGTTAAGGCATAAAAACGATTGCTGTAGTATTGAATCTAAAGGAAAAAGGTAGGCAAAAACAAACCCTTTATCAAATTAATTTGCTGATCCGCCGTTAGTGTACCACGGAGAAGGCCGCCACTTTCGAGACGTTTCAATTGCTGACGGATGTCCTCCAATGCGCTCTTAATTTGTTCCTGAACGATATCATAAATAGTCACCTGGTATCCCACGCTGGCGAAGAGCATCGCCCAGCTGCGTCCAATTAAACCGCTGAAATAGATATTAAGACAAAGATAAAATAATCTCATGAAAAGGTACAAGATTCTTTTATATTCAATTTCAAATCTGCATTCTCGTATGCCGTCTTCTGCTTGAACA
>NW_012077891.1:0-773 GCF_000956235.1 Wasmannia auropunctata
CACACATACTCATACACCTTGTATATACATACACTTGTACATAGAAACATACAACACTGTAAATAGAAAAATAAATTAAGTTTAAGCCATATTCTACGAGTCGACAACTTGAATAAGATCCTTCTCCGCGGCGTTACCAAACCTCCGAGAACACGCGTGGGGCTGCGTATGCTCTAATAAAAAAACGCGAAGCGAATATCACGACACGAACGGCGAACTACTCAACGCTGGCTTGGAGCTACTAGTTCTCTGCGCATTTCACCGCAACGTTCGCATCATCGCTAAAACAACAGACGCATCACCCCCACACTGTTTTTATGCTATCAGGCAAATTATTCGTCTGTAATAATTGTCGATTTAATTGCAAGATATGTATTAGTTCTTTTTTTACGATTCGTCTCATGTGGCGTTTTGTTACAAAATACTTTTTTATTTTAGCCATTATTATATTATCTTAATTTTATAATTGCTATTATTGTTTTAATAAAAAGAGTATTGATTTTTTAATGCAAATATAATAAAAAAACTTCTTCGCTGCACTTAATCGAAATCACAACCACGTGCATGAGACGCAAGTAGTTTTCGAGGTTATATGTTATTAAAATAATTAAATATACATGTATAATATAAAAATATATATATACAGGGTGTCCCGTAACGCTTAATTAATATTTTAAGGTGTGAAAGAGAATGAAATTTTGAACTAAAAGTTCCTCTTTCAATTTTGGCTCAGACCATTATTTACAGAGTTATAGATCGGAAGAGCACACGTC
>NW_012077892.1:0-823 GCF_000956235.1 Wasmannia auropunctata
ACAGCGTATGTCAAGTTCTGCGCGAGTTTACCTTCTACCTTAGTCTCATGTATGCTCACTACGTGAACATGATGGCCTTTGCGAAGCAGTCCTTTAATCAAATTCACTACCCAGATATGGTGGCTAGTTGACGGAATAGGCTCTATCAATAAAATCGACAATGGTTTTGATGATGCCAAAAGGCCCATTAATACACAACAAACCAGATAAAACAGCAAAGCAAAATAATTTAACATTGTTGCGCAAAACCTGCCACGTGATTTTTCAATCAAGTCTCAAGACCAAATGTATTAGTATGTCCAATGTAACATTCCTTCTCTTATTTTAAGATAATAGCATTCGTAGTATCGCTTCAAGTAACCGACTAGCAGAATTGACATGTCGACATTTTCTCGACAACTCAGTTATGCAATTTTAAAAAAAGGAAATAGATGCAAAATGAATTATTAGTAATATGTATGTAGCACACAATATCTATTTATGCCTCACTACTGTCGTTGTTATAAGATTGGGTGAAGACATTTGCATGCAGAACAATTATTTAATCGATCATTATACATAATATATGTATAATAAGATAAATATTAATGCACGGGAAACTATATTAAAAATATATACATTATAGGCCAATAAAAAAAAACAAATTATATGTAATACGAAACTTAAAGTTATTTGGAAAGACAAAGGCATTGAACTTTTGCTGCATATAATTTTGAACAATTTAAACGATTTATTAAAAAAATATTTTTGTGGTTTGGAATAAAATATTTTTGTCTCTATGTCTAATCAAATATTTGGCAATTTGTATGATTTCATATTTGTT
>NW_012077893.1:0-1216 GCF_000956235.1 Wasmannia auropunctata
TCACAAACAACAAGGATAAAATAATGACACATAAGGACACATTATGTTTTTAAATGGCGCGCGTAACCTCATATATTATATATTATAAGAACGTATTTTGACGGACAGTCGCTCGCTTTGAGCTGCGTTCCAAAATTTAATCAAAACTCTATGGTTAACGTGACGTAAACTATAGAGTTTTAGTTACCCGAGTATGTTTTGGAACGTAGCCTTGAGCATTGTGAATGGGGCTTGGCAAACAATCTGAATAAGATGACGAAGAAGAAGAAGACTGGAATCGCCAAAATGGCATTTTTAAAGACTCAATCTCGAGATATCGGAATTGACTGCACCGATTTCATTCGGACAGGTCTTGATCGAAAGCTCGTATCGACATTATATAATGAAAGTATCATTAGATTTTTCATTAGAATTTTTGTTTCCGAGATATTAAAATCAAAAATCTGACGAGGCAAAACTTCGAGGTAAAGCTACAGCGTTAGCGCTCGACAGTGCCAGTGCTGTATACTTAAAAATCATCACTCGACTTTTATATGCTTGGCGTCTCTCCACTATCGCTTCGCTTAATACTTTTCTCAAAATGTAGACTCTCAAAAGAAATTTTCTCTTGTTGTAAGAAATTAGTTTATTTCGGCTGAAGTATAAAAAATAATTTAAATAATAAAAACTACAAAAATTGAAGGATATATAATAAGTAAATTAATCTTCGACATCACTGTGGGTATAGTATACCTGATGTTTCTTTTTACTTTATATGCTACAATTTTTTTTATAAATTAGAGGTGTACGAATAGTTCGAATTCTAATCGAATCAAATTGAATCACACTTGATTCAAATTTGTTTTCGAATCTGTAAAATTCAAAACAAGTCATAGCACCAAGCGATGAGAAAGAAGCAAGTTCGTATTATACAAAATAAAAATCCTCATGTTTAGTGATTATTTGCTATTAGGTGAGCTCGCCAAATTCTCCAGCGCTAGTGGCGCTATTGACTCTAATGACTTAGAGTCCCTAGCTAAGAGTCTGGCCATCTCGTCATAAATCCTATTGTTGTAACTCATGAAGTCAGCCTGCAAGATAAAAATTTTCGAACGATCAATAGCTCAAAATAATGCTCCCGATTTGTTTCGTTCATATTTATAAATATAAAAAATTGCTCCCTTTTACTTTTTTTAAAAAATCCAAAAAACGATTTTTTACAAAAAACGTCCAGAAC
>NW_012077894.1:0-471 GCF_000956235.1 Wasmannia auropunctata
AGTGATGTGCTCTTCCGATCTTTTCACTTAATTTATAGATTTATATAGTATTAATTGTTCATAATCATTTTATGTTGCAGTCATGTCTTGTGTTAAAAAACATACACTACAAAATGGATGATATTACAAAAATTACCTTTTTAAAAAAAGATAAAAAAATGCTGCTGATTCAATTTGCCGGGACAGCAAACGCAATGTCGCCCACATACCGTATGAAAAGAGATCAAGAGATCGAGATTTTGCCCATTACTTTTGACTCTAAATCCTGCACTACAATGTCGGTTATAAACGGTGATAGTGAGGAACCCATAAATGTTTGTATGCAATGTCGTTAAACGTAAAGAATATTGGGATTCTATATTCTACTGCGATACAAAGTCTTTCATCGGTATATTAGTTTTTTTGCTCAACAATATGTATTATCATCTGCTTTTTATAGCTTCAATTGCAAAAGGTATACATGTTCACGAA
>NW_012077896.1:0-1807 GCF_000956235.1 Wasmannia auropunctata
CTCATTATTTAAATGTTTTTAAAAATGTTTTTTTAATGTATTTTAAATATTTTTAAAAATATTTTTTAAAACATTGTGTGCTGGTTGGGCAGACACGTATCTGACACGTCGGTATGTTCACCGGTCTACGTGATCCAGCGATTCATTGATCCTTACTGTACATCTAATTTTTATTAAATAAAAAATAAATTTTTAACTAAATAATATTTTAATTAATCATATTGTATTTTTTTAATTTTATTCTAAAATTTCAATCTGTGTTTGAAATATAAACAAGTAATTTGGTTAATTTTGTTAAAAGTGAACAAATTTACGTCAATAAAAACTCACGCGATTTCAACGTAATCTCCTAACAAAACTCATTTACGAACGATATTTAACCTTAAATATACACATTGGGGTCCCCGGGACCCCAACGAAACTTTCTCGGTTTGGCATTTCTGAAATTGGAAGGGAAGAGGTTTGGGATATTGACGTAAAAAAAGTTGGGGATCTCCTCAGCAGGAAGACGTATTGACGCGCGGCAATTGTCACTCAATAACCAAGCAGTGAACAGTTGAAGTGAGCGTGAGATCCCGGGACTGCTTAAAGTTTTGTTAAAAAATTAAAATATCGAATCGCCAAGTTTTTTGTTACTATTTCAAGTATGCCCTTTCAGAATTTTCAAGGATTTTTCAAATCGGTCTATAAACAAAAGAGATATAATTTTTTAAAAAAGGTGCTAAATCGAAATTTTTTTCGCGTTTTTAACTTTCCTTTTTCTTTGAACTCATACATCTTGGAGCTCCTTAATTATATCGACTTTTAAACATTATGAGCTTGTTTCTTGGTTGATTCTCTATCGATCAAAAAAAAATTAATTGAAATATGTTCATTTTTACTAGAGTTACAGTGATAAATATGGATAGTGTCTTCGGAACCCCAATGTGTATACGACGTTGTCAAAAAAAAAACAATGTGTATACTTAGAGTTAAATCTTTATGCGAAAATCGATGTTGGTCATTTTGATTATCGATCATTTTATTGTTAATATTTATAAAAAGATATATTTTCATCTTTTTGATAACTTTATTGATCTGGTCTATCACGATTATATATCCATTCAACATCAAGTAGTCGTGAATCACGAAAAAAAGTATCTGCAATTCCCAATCACAGAAGTTAAACAATATTGGTGGCGGTCGCGTGGCTTGGATGGTTGTTTTAACTAACTTTAATTGTTAGAGTTCCTAATTCTTTGCTATAATGAGAATTGCTAGTGTAAAAAATTTTCTTCATTACATCAATACAAGAATGCCTTATCTTAGCTAGTATTTTCTTAAAAATTTAAATTTATATAATGAATTGATTTTTATATAAAATTATTTTTGCTATAATAATAAATTTGCTGTGCTATTATAACAAATGTGATTAGTTATAATTACTAATTTTAATTTTATTATTTTAATAGCTATAAAACTTTGCTATTTTAACATAGCAAATTGGCTGTTCGTATATTACGCCTGTAGATTTGCTGAATCAGTAATGTATTTAGTTGTTTTAACAAATCTTTTTTTCCATGTAAAATAAAATGAATCTAGAACGCAAATTGAATATGAACACGAATTTATATGCATTTATTTTTGCGACGCTTCTGATAAAATCTACATTAATTTAACCTTTAAACCACTATATCACAGCAGTCTCACAGACCGCTATTGAAGCTTTACTTGTCAACAGTTTTCTTAATATTCATAAGAGACACTCTAAACTCATAGTACCTTCATATGCCATCTGTTCCTACGAAACGCTGTGGTAGTCTTATTG
>NW_012077897.1:0-486 GCF_000956235.1 Wasmannia auropunctata
CTCCAAATGCCTTATAGGTTTTGCTCTAGGACCTTTGCAAGGTCAGCTTAATACTTTATATGAAAAAGTACAGAAAAATTGAAATAAATTTTTTTTACTACATTTGTGCATGTATCAATGGTACGTTTATGATATTAATTTTTGTCCGTTTTCAGATTTACCCGAACGATAAGGGCGTGATGGGCGTTTCATTTCTTTAAGATGCTTGATTTTTTTTAGTCTCCTTTACCTCTCAAAACCTCTCGAAAAGGATGTTTGATTTTAATGAATCTCTTCGCCTATCACGAACCGAGTGCTTGATCCTATGAGTCCCTTTATCTCTCACATTTGGGGTGCTTGATTTACGTGATTCTTCTTAACGCATAAATTTTTATTAAATATATTTAATTTAGAACATTTTTTAATTAAGAGGAAGCCATCCCTTACGAAAAAGACGCACGGGCTAGGGATTGTAATAGATCGGAAGAGCACACGTCTGAACTCCAG
>NW_012077898.1:0-490 GCF_000956235.1 Wasmannia auropunctata
AAAAGCAGCAAAATCTCCGGATGAGATATTCGAGATTCTGAAAGATTTATATGTTTCAGATGATAAAGGTCGTGTTTTAAATTTAACGCATTCTGTATGGGAGGAAGCGTGCGTTAAATTAAATAACGCCATGTCGAAAAAATATATATATTTATGTGTGTCACGGAACAGATATAAATTATTAGATAAATTGCTTGATCATTATGGAATAATTTCTATTAAAGAGATATCTGTAACATTTAACGATAGTAAAGAATCCAATTGGTCAATGCAATCATCGGACAATATTTTGCCTTCTCTACTTACTACGATCCGCTTATCGAGTGAAGCATGGAGGAAAATAGCACCAATAAACGCTGTTTATAAAGATCGTACGTATACAGTTTTAAATAAGGGTTGGACTGACGTAATCGTCTCAGAATTATGGAAAGCTTTAAAACTTCCTTGTTGCTTTTCATTTAAAAATGCAAAAATAGATAAGAAGAGCACA
>NW_012077899.1:0-2302 GCF_000956235.1 Wasmannia auropunctata
ATCACTTATATAAGCAATTAAAAGGAGTTCTGTTAAAAAAATAGTACAATATTCTTTTGGTGACTATACAAAAATTATAGGTATAGGATAATAGTTAAGTACTCTAAAAGATTTTAGAAAGAATGAAGTTCCTTTCTAAAGGATGTATGGATTCATCCTTACACTAATTCAAGATAATAACTTCATATGATCATATGTCTAAAACGGCTTGGTTTCAAAGATACAGAATATCAAAATTGAAGGACAAATTCCTTTTTTTTTAATTTCGAAAACCATTCGTGTTATTTTGATAAAACTTTGTATAAATATTTAAAAAAAGAGACTGTCAATCGTATTAAACAACGAACACTTAGAACGTGGCGTCTTTAAAGTGGCGTCTTTTTGAATTTGTTCGACGAAAAAATAATGTATGGCCTCAAAAAATGAGTCTTATTGTCATTAAAATAACGAGTAATTTTCGAAAAACAAAATTTTTCCTTTAACTTTGACATTCTATATCTTTGAAACTAAGCCGTTTCGGACACATTGTCATACATACGAAATTATCGTCTTGAATTAATGTAAGAAATCACCCCTTAAAATTTTTTTAGAGTATTTAAAACCTTGTATAATTCTGTCCCAATAATAAAATCTATATTAAAGGCAAATAATAGGCTACAACCTTTTATTAATAACACAAATAATATTTTGTGTTTTAAGTCTTAATATTATTTTGTCCATCTTCTGTATATTATATATATATATATATATATATATATATATATATATAAAAGATTAATAGAATGGTTGCAAACTATATATGTCAAAATTTTCCGAACGAGGAAATATGATGTTTTAGATTAATTTTACTCTCTATCACGATTAAAGTGCTTACATTTAAAGAGCTCGTACATTTTGTTTGTCTATATGCTTCAGCAAGTGCGACAATACATCTTTTCTAACGATAACGTGCGCTAGTCTGGAATTATGATTCGCTAGCTTGCCCAGAGCGATTGCTGCCACATGTTGGATAGATGGTACAGTATCTGATAATAAAGGATGTAAGAGGTCTATCGCACCCGCTGTTTCCAGATGGTCGATGTTGTTTGACTTCGAGGCTAAATCTGCAACGGATTGCACGAAGAGCAATCGTGCTTTCTGATATTGATCGAAAACTAAAATTGGAAAAAATAAGAATGTTATTAATATAATTTTAATAATATATAGGCATTTATTATAGTACTTATATTTAATTATCATTTAATAAATATATTTTATATACATTTTATATGTATTTACTAAAATTTCCCACATACAAAGAAACGAAATTTCTATATCTAAATACTTTGTTGAGATATTTAATTAAATATAATATAAAAAATAAAAATATATATATGTACCTTGTACGATTGAGCGTGCCGTCATATTAATTTATTAGGAAATGACGTTGCGCTAAACATCAACCTGCATTATTGCAATCCAACTTATAATTCTCGCGGAACAACTTTTGACAGCTTTCATCAATCATCGTCATCTGTTTAAAAACGATAAATTGTTGTTATATTCATGGCGAAGGACCTACTTGTTTACAAATATAAACAATTAAATAGATTTAATATGGATAATGCATATTTAAAAATGATTAAAATATTAGCTTTTTTATTTTCTAGAAAAAAAAGGAAATTGATTTTTCACATTTTGAGTTATACATTGCAAGAAAATTTTCATAGTATATTTAAAAATGATTAAAATATTAGCTTTTTTATTTTCTAGAAAAAAAAGGAAATTGATTTTTCACATTTTGAGTTATACATTGCAAGAAAATTTTATAAGTTTATTATAATAAAATTATACAGGGTGTTGCATATATATTAGGGTAGACCTTATATAACTATACTTGGTGAAAAATTTTTTCCAAATTTTCTTCACGACGCCCCCTAAAGTTGTTCAATTTGGTGAAAAAAAATTGTTTAAAAGTTGAGCTCGATCGGACAACGAGAAGACGTGGCACAATCCTGTTAAAGTTGAAACAAATATTTTTTTCACAAAAAATGGGAGAATTCGATAAAAAGAATTCTGAATAAAGATTAAATGATTTTTTTAGTAATTATGTTGACCACGATAGTATGTTTTTTAATAAATATAGTATATTTAAATCGTAGTTTTAAATTATAAAGTTTTCATGCACTAGATTTCAAAAATACCCTTATAGAAAAGTATTACTGAAACTACCGGCTAAAATATTACTGGCAGTAATTTACAGTAATCTATTACTGAATATCTTTTAGTAGTTTCAGTAATAATTTTCTAAATATTACTGAAA
>NW_012077900.1:0-2464 GCF_000956235.1 Wasmannia auropunctata
AACTTTAAACACTTATAATTCAAAAACTATTATAGTCTCAACATTTTGGTATTGGAACTTTTGTCTTAAAATGATCTCAGGAATCTACCCTTAAGCGTTAGTCCGGTCATTACGGGACACCCTGTATAGCACACTTGATTTTACTTTATCGAATACAAGTTGAACTTGCTTTTGTCCTAGTTTCGGAAAGAAATGAATCAGTTCTCTTATTCCTTTGTTATGCAAAAGATCCTTGCCAGGAGCAATACAGAAGAGCGGATGAATGAAAGCTTTTCATGAAAATTTTTTGTATTCTCAAATTATGTAAATAAGAAAAGAAAAATTAATCTATTCGGTTGTATTTTAGAAAATAATATACGTAAACCATTTTATTTTTTTGAATATAAAGAATCAAGTTACACGTTTTAACTTATTTATTTTATATATTTTGAGAGTAATAATACAATTATAATCTTTTAATACAATTTTAGCTCATACGCAGTTAATTTAAAGGCTTATAAGCATGCTATAGTGATTAAATTATTTCTTAATTGGCACATTTCCTAGAGAATAGAAATAATTTTCATTGATAAATTTGTATTGGGGATTTTTAAATCCTCCTTTATCTGATGCAATTATTGATGCTGATTTATCGTACAAAAAAAATAATAAAAATCACACAGATTTTAAAAATTATACTGTCAATCTCGTTTAATTAATTATCTATTATATGGATCGCTGGTCAAACTGCGCCTTCACGATTCGTAGACGTAAGTTTGTATGTTTATTATCGTCAAAATAGTAAAATCATTACATGTAATGTTATATACATAATATGATATCAACTATCAATATATAGATAAAACACTAGTTGCAAAATGCAGATTTATTTTTTTTTTAATTACGCGCGATGCCTTAATGTAAAATTTTTTTCACTAAGATCAAATTTATGGATGGTTCCGTTGGAAGATTTTTTCAAAAAGGAGTAATGTCAAGAAATGTTTAATTTTATTATATTATAGCACACTTGGTTTTATTTTATCGAATACAGATTGCGCGCACTTTCTCTTATCCTTTTCCGAAAAAAGTGAATCATTTCTCTTATACTCTTTGTTACACAATTCTTGCCAAGAATACAAAAAAGTGGATGTACGAAAGTTTTTAATAAACATTTTCCCTGTTTTTAATAAACAGTATTTTTAAATTACGTGAATAAGAAGAGAGAAATTAAATCTATTCAACCGTAATTTATAAAATGTTATACGTAAAACATTTTATTTTTTTAAATATAAAGAGTTAAGTTAGACGTTTTAACATATTTATTTTATATATTTTGGGAGTAATAATGTAACTATAATCTTTCAATAAAATTTTAGCTTATACGTACTTTATTTAAAAGGCTAAATATATAATATCTTATAAAAAAGTTAAAGTTTCTTCATGTCAAAAGTGAATAATACATTATATCAAGATCATTAAATTATCATAAATCATAAATTGTTGTTAGCTACAGATGGCGCAATTTCTGATTAGTTATTCAGTGATTCCTAAGAGCATTGAAGATTCCACGAGTCATTTAACCAAGTGCATGCTGTTACGCTCTATCTGTAGTGCTAGGTATAAACCTCTCGGTGACAGTACATCGTATTTCCGCGACACGAATCATCTTTCCGCAGTGGACGACGAAGTTTCTTATTCACTGTCATTACGATGGGGAATGAACGTAATTATGGTGACAGTGTAGTGCACGTTTTGCAAGAGTTGACCAGCGAGGATAAGAAATATGCGGCGGAAAATTTGAATGAAACCGATGAAAATAGAGAGAATGCCATCGTAGAAATTAGAGGCTGGATCGAGGACGAATTGCGTATACTAATCGGTAAAAATGACAGAGGTTCCATGCGTTGAAATGTTATTCAATAAAATTCAATTATGATTTTTTACTTCCGGAGCAATAATATATGCTTAATTACCTTTAATCGGCGTGATGTTAAATCTTATGCTGATCTTGTTGAATCCATCTTGAACGCGCAATAAAGGAAAAGCGGGAAAAATGAGGTAACAGCGTATCTGGCTTCTTTATTAAAAACAAAAAAAGCAGTCTAAAAATCACGTTAAATAAAAATAAATGAAGAAAAAATAAAAACTCGATAAAAAAATTTATTTTAAAAAGTTCGTGATTATCTTATTGATTTTGACATTTTCTGAATAATTTTTCGATTGACTTGGTTTATTTTTTTCTAATTGAAAAAAGGGTGCTTATATACACTTAGATATTAGACATTTTTTAAAATCATGTTGCTCTTTATACTCATTTAGAACAACATAATTTAATTTATAACCCTCAATAATAGATATATAAATATAATATATTAATCTGGCTCATATAATTCAAAATTAAGAAGTATCTAACGAAGGGCTAGTGAGCCTTGCACGAAGTTAGTGCCACAATTATATATATTTAACAACAATAATTATTACCCAA
>NW_012077901.1:0-513 GCF_000956235.1 Wasmannia auropunctata
AACAGTAAAACAGTATGTAGCATATACCCTGACAGAGTGTCAGGGGGCTGACCAGTACTTTCAGCTGATTTCGGAACATATCTATCAAATTTGAAGATGACGAGGAGTATCATAATACAAATAATAATCATCATAATAATCGCATCGAACCAGCGTTCCTGGATAAAGGATGAAAGTTGAGTGAAAATTGGAAACTCGTTGTACCTAAAAAGCAAATCATATTTTTACTGATTAATACTTATTTTATATTATTTAACGTAATATTTATAATTTTTGTAATTTTGAGAAGATAGGTTATACCGGTGTTCCTGCTCAACATCCATGGCTTCTTGGTGCGTATCGTAAATTGGTGGGACATGTCCATTGGTTGAACAATAGAATTCATATTGGTTAATTTTTGTCCTGCACGTTGGACAACTCTTTTGCTCTAACCCCATGGTTAGATCTATGTCCATGTTTTGATCCATATCCAGACATGGTTTACTACATTATTATATTAT
Organism: Wasmannia auropunctata; assembly: GCF_000956235.1. Classification (NCBI taxonomy): domain Eukaryota; kingdom Metazoa; phylum Arthropoda; class Insecta; order Hymenoptera; family Formicidae; genus Wasmannia; species Wasmannia auropunctata. Next base: position 501 of record NW_012077901.1, read on the forward strand.
TTATATTATTCAA
>NW_012077903.1:0-525 GCF_000956235.1 Wasmannia auropunctata
TGCATTTAATTAGCATTCTATCGATTTAATTAACGTTGCGTGCAAATGAATAATTTATGTGTATGTGCAATAACTTATATATTATTAAAGTACTAATAATTTTTTTTATTCTCCGCGCGCAAATCTGTATTGTGTTAAAAATGTTCATTTTAATCATGAAAGCTATTAATTGTTAAAACATACCGTAAGACTTGTTAATTAATTGTGTCTTTCGTGTCTTTTGCTTTACAGTTGACCTCTTTTCCTTATTACGCGGATAGATCGAAATATCCCTGCGGCGACATGTTTGCGAAGATAAATACGCTACAAAGGCAGAAAATAGACAGAGGCATATCCGGATGAAAGCTTTGATACTGTCATATATATTTCACACACGTAAACACATACACACACCCAAACGGAATAAAGTTTTTCCATCTGTGGCGTCACTGTTTGTCTATTGCGAAATATTGCATGTTTTCAATTGCGAACGGCCAGAGAAAAGCGCGAGAAGTAGGAAAGTTCGTATGCCGTCTTCTGCTTGAA
>NW_012077904.1:0-765 GCF_000956235.1 Wasmannia auropunctata
ATATTATTAACGTAAATGAATAAAGACAATTTTACTGTAAAACTTTTGTATACAACATTTTTTGATATCTTGAATAATTTATGAGATATAACGAAAGAAAAAAAGAATTAATTTACATATAAAGGGTGATTCATCCTTTTAAACTGTTTTTTAGCACCAACTGATAACTTCTAAATTCATTTATTTATGTAACCTCAAAGTGTACCAAGTTTCATTAAAATCAGAATTTGACACTTCGCGAGATTCTCTTGTGAGAATTCAAAGATTGTTCGAAATTTTTATACTAATACTTTTTAAATTAATACTTTTTAAAGGTCAATAATATCTATTTTATTATTTTTATGTTTTCTTAAATACATTTAAACAAATAAATATTTAATATTGTTTTGTTAAAAAATAATTGCGAAGAAATTATATTTTATTTTAAGGTTAATAAAATACAGATAGTACATATGATAGTTTATAATTATTTAGCTTATATATTGATTATGTGCTGTTTAATTTCAGTAATTTATCTAACTAGAACATCCGTATAATTATTGAAACAATTTAGGTTTTATATTTGTATACATTTTAAGCAATACGTAACATAAGCATTTATATTCGTGCATCTGTCATTCGTGTTAGTATTTATTTTATTTATTTGAACGAATTATAAAAGTTATTTTGTTTTAAAATTTTGCGGGCAGCTACTACCTTTTCAATTTCGGCTCTGCGATGTGGCCAACTTCCGACTCTCACACTAACGAGAGTACTATAATCAGA
>NW_012077905.1:0-550 GCF_000956235.1 Wasmannia auropunctata
AAATTAAAAATATAAAAAATAAAAATAACGAAAATTTCAATCTTAAGAGAACATAATTTTCGATCAAGTCTCTTCTCGCAGAAACGTGCGTTCTTTTTTAAAATATTCCCGCGTGTAAAAAAATATCGGGACGTGTCGTTTATCCTCAATGCGGATATTCTTCGGCAGAGAACTTCCGATTCCGACTTGTTCGAAAATCGGCAGACAGGTGTTGCGTCGAGAGGCGTCGCCATCGCTGGAATTGTAATTCGCGCGCGCGCGAGAATCCGATTGTTTCGCATTTACATAGCCGGAGTTGTCTGTTGACGTGCGTGTCCCGTGTTATTGGCCGGCGTCATTATCGCTTAACGAATCGTCCGGGCCGCGCGGCCGGGCGGCCGACGACGACGCTTTTCGGCATCCGGCTTTATTTGCACCGCTCGTTGCATTCGCATCCGTAGTTAGGGACACGCTTTACGATACCCGCTTTACGATGTGTTATCGGTTATATAGTGTATAGCGGAGAGTCGATATGCCGAATCGTCTCGTATGCCGTCTTCTGCTTGAACAA
>NW_012077906.1:0-554 GCF_000956235.1 Wasmannia auropunctata
TTGCCAGCCCGCTCAGAGATGTGTATAAGAGACAGATTTTACACCGCGTGATTTATTTAATTCTTCATCAGTCGTATTAGCCATTTTATTTAACGTCCTTTTATCAGTTTAAATTTTAAATTGCGTAAAAAAAAGTTGGGGAACTATGTTCATCGTAGCCATAACACGATTTGTCTCCCTTAATCAACGTTGCAGGCGTTATTTTTTTGAATATCTATTTATTATTGTCAATTTGTTTAAGAGCTCGTGCTTTTTTCCCAGATAAAAGCATATTTGCGCTTTTCCTCGTTAATGAGATTTCGCCTTTGATGTCCACCGTTTTTATTGCATTAAGTGGATTTCGGAGGTAATTTTTTTTTATCCTGCCGCGCCACGTTTGCCACGCTGTTGTAACGTCCGTGAAATGCGTTCTCGTTTTTCGCTCATGTCGACGAGAATCGATAGACCAGGGAGATTAAAGCCGAGTATTCGTAACGGCGATTTCGAACGCGCGACGGGAATGTAAAGCCAAAGTGCGCGTCGTGTTTTTCCCTGCTATTTGTTTTTCTTCTATC
>NW_012077907.1:0-1122 GCF_000956235.1 Wasmannia auropunctata
TATATTAGTATTAGTATAGTAGATTAATATTATATAAATTATATAATAATTTATATAATATAAATATATATAATATATACAATAATTTATATAATAGGTCTATATAATAGAAAATTTTAAATAAATTTCAATTTTAAATTTAATGATAAATTGCTTAAATTTTAATAACTTTTTAATAACTTTTTTATGTTAATTGTTTTATATTTTAGAAAAACATTTTATTAAAAATTGTCGGACAATTAGATCGATGCATCGGTGTAAAACTAAGATTGACTTCTGTAAATGATTCTGAATTTATATTTAGGTTGTTTTTGCCTCTACGGAAACTGGATAATCAAGGAAGACTGATTATCATCGTACGCAGTACTCGACATGATCCGAGAATACACAAAGTGCCGGACATAGTTAAGGTAAAAATTAAAGTATTACTGAAATATCAAGTAACGCGAAATAGTAACAAAAAGTAATAAAATAACGTGTTTTTAATATTATAATAAAATATTTTCAATTGGTGTTTCTCAAACTGAGATTATTTCAGATCAGTATCATGTTGATAGAGCTGGCGATGAAAAATAACGTCACAGCATCTGTGTACGGTTGCGCAATGTTTTACGATGTGATCGATCCAACTCTACGTCACATTTTCCAATTTCGACCTTACATATTAATGAATATGATTCATACGTGGCAAAGCTGCTATCCTATAAGAATTCGATCGATGAATATGATCAACGCGCCAGCATTTGTCGATGTTACTGTCAAAATTATAAAATCTTTCATGACGGAGAAGATGAAGAGTAGATTTCACATTTACTCACACATGTCGCTGAGTTGTTTTAAGGATATTCCAGCTAATATCTTGCCAATCGAATATGGTGGCACTGATGGTACAATTCAGGAATTAACAGGTAATTGCGATCAATTAAAATTCTGAAATAAATGCGATACTTTTAGTGGACAGTAGGAGATATTTCTTATCAAACATTATCAAAGAAAAAATAAATTTCACTCACACTTAAGACGCAATCATTTACGTTTACTAAAAGCTAAATAATTACTAAAAATTAAAATTTATAGGCTTCTAAAATATATATGAAATACTCGTTTAAACTCGCATATACA
>NW_012077908.1:0-555 GCF_000956235.1 Wasmannia auropunctata
AATTCATTCAAACCTTCACTGGTTAGTTTTGTAGTTTTTTTTGTCTCTTTTGGTTTTTTAGCTTCTTTTGCATTTTTCTCAGCAAGAAATTTATATGCATTACTTAATTCTTTAAATTTCTCCTCATTTTGTTTTTGTGCATCCTTGCTCTTATCTGAATGTTTATCAGGATGATATTTAAGGGCTAACTTTCTATATACTGTTGTAATTTCTCGTTCACTGGGATTATCACTTGGATTAAAGCCTAATATTTTTAAAGCTTCCTTTCTATTCACTATAAACCTCCTACTGGAATATCTTAAGCTAAGTACAACCCAAAATTTTAAAAAGTAAAGCTTTTTATGTCAAACTGTGCCTGTTGAGCAATTCCATAACTGTACAAATATTGTGATTTATCTCCATCTAGGAAAGGGTGTCATCCCAGTGCCTTGACTACTTGGATCCAGAAAACTTAACTTTAAATAAGAGGCTGCATAATAAAGACTAGATCCCAGTGCCCCTTTCTTGTCATCCGAGTAGCTGACACCTGTCTCTTATACACATCTCTGAGCGGGC
>NW_012077909.1:0-558 GCF_000956235.1 Wasmannia auropunctata
ATTATAATAGCTCTTTGATTATGCTGAGAAATAATTGTTTCTTCGTGTCGCTTAAGTCTCTTCCGCTGAGATTTGTAAAATAAGTCGCGAAAAATAACTCGCTTTTCCACGATATTATACATCGCGCGGGATATCCGTGATACGCGAAGTGATACGGGAAAGCCGCGGAAAATTCACAAATGGAACATTCGGCGTACATACATGCCTTTCCGTAGTCCCGTGAAAGGTTTCGCGAATGACGATACTACAAAACAGTGCAAACGGCCGCGACATGCATGTTTTGTGCCGGCGCGCCGTTTGTTTACATTCGCCGGTGGCATTGCCGAGACTCGAGCCGGCGCGGCGGCGGGCGGCCTGTTGCCGTGTTTACTATTCGAGACGCAATCGCGGCGAGGAAAAACTATCCAATTCTACCTTCCGAGACGCGATCGTTTTTCGCGAGCGGTACTTGAATCTCGATCAGCATATCTCGCGCTTCTACACAGTGCGACAAATATAATTTCCCGGAATGGTGCTATAAAAATGAAACGAATTGAGTAGATCGGAAGAGCACACGTC
>NW_012077910.1:0-3142 GCF_000956235.1 Wasmannia auropunctata
TTGCAATATTATGCTTTTCTACTTCAGAAAGGGCAAAAACGCATGCAAGACAGCACGTAAAATTTGTAAAACCTATTTGACAAGGTATTGTTTCTGATGATACAGTTCGGAAGTGGTTTGTGAAATTTCAACAAGGTAAATTCACTCTCAAAGACGAGGCGCGGTCTGGGCGTCCCTGTGGATGACAATCTATTAGAGCAAGCATCGTCGAAAATCCTCGTTATACAGTACATACAAAAATTGGCAGAAAAATTATTGCAAAAAGTACCGTAGGTAACATGACCATTTGAATCTGTCTCCGCGAAAACCGCAGAACTTTCCAAATGACCCAATATTTTAATCAATACTTTAATTTTTTTCTTTTATATGATATACTCTTTCACTACTATAAAATGTGTAAAACACAAATAAAGAGAGCGTCTTTTACGGTCACGGCTGGATCTTGGTGCCTAATAAATTTTATATGAATTTTAAAATTCGTTATTCAGCTGTTTAAACTGCGTGCTGAATTAATGTCAGACTTTTAACGCAATTATTAGCTGAAGTTGGAATAGTAAGATCACAATTGATCCTCATTCTTTAATAATTCAATGCGATTAAGCATCTTAAAATACTGCGAAGAACTTGTAATATAAGTACAAAACCACTTACGTAATTAGGTTTATTACAAATATTCATTTCATCGTTACCTTGTATTACGGAAAATTACAGAGGGAGGAGTGAGAGAAACTGTCGTGACAAAGTAACGGCCGATAAAATTGATAGCATGCCTACAAAGTTTTTTAATTTATTTCTAAAAGAAACATGTTTATGTGGAATATAACTTTATTATACATTGAATTTGACGTGAAATAAACTTTAATTTAGTTGCAAGAAAAATTAAGAAATTTAAAGTAAAATAATAAACAGTGAAATATTTTAAAAAATTGAACATTGTTGAAAATCTAATCACGCCATTATATAGTGCTTTCAAAACCACCAAACTTTTATTCGAAACATTTTTTCATATTTCTTATTGTTTTGTAAATCTTTGCTTAGAAACAATTTTTTTCAAAAGAGGGTTTCCACCACTAAAACCAAATATTCATTGCTAAAAAAAAAGAATTCTGTTTGTTAATTTCACACACGAGCGTGGTTTATAATTTATAGATACGCAGGTCTATCAATGCGTTACAGGAATATTCCGTTTAAATACCATCGTTATAATTTCAATTTTTTATACCATCATCAATTATATAACATCATAGTAAATGAATTTTTAATTTTACAACCTAATTGTTTTTAATTTGCTCGTTTCTTGGCCTTGATTAGAATTATTTTCTGTTTGTTAAAAAAAAAGAAATAATTTTGTGATTAGATCCATCTACTCTAAACTTATGCAATGTTTTAGATTCTTTTATTTTACACTTACCAAACTCCCTTCATTAGTATTAGACAATAAATTATTAACAAATTGGAATATATATATTATTTATCAATAGTTTGGACAAGAACCACCACTGGTGCTACTTGACTGTTCCAAACTACAACTCGGGAGAGGAAGACTGGACGACAGTGTTTCGGCATTTAGGAAAAGATTGGAGCTTTTTCGCGAAGTGTCTCTTCCCATGTTGAAAACTTTGGATAATGATAATCGATTAAGAATTGTACGTAATAAATAATCGAACTGTGGTGAAAAATGATCCAATATTAAAATGAAATAGTATTTCGCGTTAACTGTTAAAGATTTAGATAAAGCAAATAAGTGGGAACAAACATGAATGAACGAGCGTGCTTATGTAATAAAAATAAACGACGCTGTCTTATAAACGAGTCCAAATATAAAACGATTATAAATGTATTTTATCTCTTGTCAGTACATAAAAAAAGTTTTTGTTTATTAATACAGTTTGTGTATTAATATAGTTTGTGTATTAATACTGTTTATTAATACGCTTGCTCATAAAGTTTACTCGTAATTGTTCGTCCTTGTTAACTTGATTTAAACTTAAAAAGAAGTTAAATTTATAGAAAAAATTCATTACTATATTAGATACATTCAAGTTATGAGGTCTCCTAATTTTTTTCTCGGGAATGGGAACAGAAACATGAACAACGTTTTAAAAGACGCGAGCATTCGTTAAGGATTAGTAAAATACTGACATCATTGTCCGGTTTATGCAACGTGGCATCGACTGATATTGAAAGCGGTTTAGACACTGAAAATGGTGATGGTCTCAGAATAGTGTACTATCCGTTTTCTCCACTTGCATAAGATGACGCTCATCGACATTCATTGTCCGTTGAGCGAAACGTGCGGAGAAGATATCATGAATGTGAAAAATGTACGTTCGTGGATGCGACAATTATAGAAGGCCGAGCCTCGTCTATGCGCGATGTTCGATTCAAAACTCTTCCAATATCAATCGACGCTACGAGAATTCTATGAGCGGGACAATATGCTATTTTTTTTTATTTATTCTCAATAAATATCTTTTAAAACGACCTTTACGTTTCTATCTATTTCTGTTCCTGAAACAAAAATTAGGAGACAACCTGAATGCACCTTGTATGTTTATAAAATATTCTATTTTTCCATTTTTATGAAGTGTAATTTATTTATTATTATTTATTATTATTATTTACAGAAAATAATCAAATATTATTTTTCAAATAGGTGGATGGTGATACAGATGTACCTAGTGTGCAACAAGATTTTGCTGCTGCGTTATATCAATTAATGCGTCGGGCACGTCGCAAAGAAGAAGAAAGTCTACATTCGAATTCGCCCAGAAGACACCCAAACGGGATACATGCATCGAATGAAAATGGACGTGCCATACCTAATGGCAATGTCAAACCAGTAGTCAATGGCATATCTAATCATATTGGAAAGATAGCCGATGCGACGAAAAACGGAATTATTGCTCAAGGTAAAACAATTTTATAGCACTTGTCTCCGATGAAAATTTTTCTTAGAATTTTTCATACAACTTTAAATATTTCTACATAAATTTCAACATTTTTCAAAATTTCTATATACACTGGTCCAAAAAATTAAAGGATCACCTGTTCTAGCCTCTAAAAATAGGCAAACTTCAAGATAGAGCAACTTCGTCAAAAATGATCGTATCGAGATGTTCAAAGATCGGAAGAGCACACG
>NW_012077911.1:0-562 GCF_000956235.1 Wasmannia auropunctata
AGTTCAGACGTGTGCTCTTCCGATCTGATAATCAGTGACTATGCACTGATTCAGATTTAAAGAGTAACTATATCATATTATGTTATCCTGTTGTACATTTTTTCTTGTTAACTTGAGTTGTGGACAACTGGTTGAAAAATTCCTGATATAATTCTTAATAAATGACAGAAAATCTGCGAAAAATATATACTCCAAATTAACTCAAGCGCAGCATCGAGATATCGGAACTCAATGTTTAAATAAAGGACAAAGTTATTTCCGCGAAGTCGTCCACCCCCGGGCATTCACCGGTTCGCAGATTTACAGCCTCACCGTCCAATCCATGATATGGCAGTTTCGTCCTGCTCGATAGGTATACAGTGCTTTATCCTGGACATGTCTCGTCACTCCGCGGATGATTTACGCGCGGGGCCCGGTCAAGAATCGAAAGCCGCGAGCGATAGCCCAGAATTGCGGACGCGTTATTTTTTCGAGGGAGCCTATTCATCGGGCACCTGTCGCCCCCGAAACCGGCTTTCATACCCTGGTTACCGGAAAAAGAAAAAGGGATCGCGTTCGTATG
>NW_012077912.1:0-590 GCF_000956235.1 Wasmannia auropunctata
GTGTGCTCTTCCGATCTTCATATCATTTAATTTGACAATATTTATATTAAAAGATCCAACATAGTTTTATCTTAATAGTAAAAATATTATATTATAAATTTTCCAGTTTAATTAATGTAATATATCTATTTAAACTTGCATTTGTATTTGCGGTTGAAGCAGACTTATTGTTAGTCAAGTTGAAACGTCCCGCTTTAATATGTATTATTAAATTAAATATGATTATATACTCTGACAATTGACATTTGTTAGTTTTATTGGTTTCTATTCTTTTTTATTTCCAATTTATTTCTAAATACAAAGCTGCAGTATGCAGTTTTTGCTTTAAATACACATTTCTCATAAAAATTATAATATATAATATGCAACATATATAATATAAATTAGTGATATTAAAAAATTTATTTATTTACGCATAAAATGTGATAAATCCGCTTTAAAATGATTAATCGCCGAATCTTAATTGTTTGGAAATTGGAGCATTCTATAAAACCATCGACTTCAAGATATTTTTTGCATGAGATACAAATAAAAATCGCACGCAGCTCGAAGTCTGAAGTCACAGGTTAACTATTGTTTCGCTCCAATGA
>NW_012077913.1:0-595 GCF_000956235.1 Wasmannia auropunctata
CCTTTCCAAGCAGAAGACGGCATACGATTCATTATGAACAACAGCGTCGGAAGAGAGTTTTGTTTCGCAACATTGCGCTTTATCCTCCTGTGTAAATCGCGATTTAACTGAAGCGCCATTTAAACCGCGCCTTTGTTTACGATGAAAACGATCGCGCCCCGCACACGCGTTGTTCCGCTGCACTGTATCCGGTAGTCGACCTCCGCGTAGATCGCCCGGATCGTCACGTGAATGCATGCCACGGATCTGACGTATCTGACGATCTCGATCGTGCTGGATCACTCTCAGCGTAGCGTCAGTGAAAGACGGAGGCTAAATCACAGTGGCCCGTTAGTCTCGATCGTGCACGTTTATGTGAGCTCATAGGATCGGCGTCCTATACGCACACAAAAGCAGTTTCCCATTCGGTCTCTCGCACATCGAGATTCACGTACATCCGAGATTCTGTCTGGAACACATATCGGGTGTAACATAAATTTTTCCTCATGTTGATTTTTACTATTTTTCACATAAACTTTATGTGTAGAGAAAGTTATAAATTCCTTATACATAATATCTTTTTCCACATAAAAGATGCCATTACATTTGTAATAGA
>NW_012077914.1:0-603 GCF_000956235.1 Wasmannia auropunctata
TAAAGGCTATATCGTGTGTGTGTGTTCGCGCGCTCGTTTAGGTGCATACATGTTCTGTCTGTCTACCTGTGTAAGCGCTGGAGACAGAGGCAACGCTCTCGAGATAAAGCGGATAGCTGATAACGAGGACGGTAACTGATACCGCGACGGACACGAGGGTGGCCAGGAAACGGAGCTTCTGCCAATTTTCGCGATCGGTCGTATCGAACAGCTTATCGCCGCCGGCCTGATAAGCGACATATGGCGACTCCTCGGTGTCGGTGTACTCCTCAATCTCGACGTCGCTGCCGGTGCAACGGAGCTCCTCCTGCTCCTCGTCGTCCATCATCGTCGACACGCAGCTCGTTAGGCTCGCCAGCTTGGCGGCTCTTCTCGTTACTCTATCGAAAACAAGAACGCCATGGCTTCTTCATTTCGCCTCACAATGACGTGAATTTGCAATACATCTAAAGATACACCAGATACATGAAAAGAACGATTTTGTTGAAAGATCTAAAAATTTTGCTAAATACAAATCTGAAAACAATTTTTTGTTAAATCATCAAAATACTTTCTTGAAATGTTAAAACCTGTCTCTTATACACATCTCTGAGCGGGCTGGCA
>NW_012077915.1:0-621 GCF_000956235.1 Wasmannia auropunctata
TAAAAAAGATGTTTCAAGATAACTGCTGTCTCTGACCCGAGGTTATCCGAAAAGATCATTAATCTAAGGAATTTACCTAAAGCTTATCCTACGCTTATCGCAAAGTGTGTAAGATACCTTATAAGATTGATGCAAATAAAAGGGGAGGATAAAATAAAGCATAGGATTTTTCCAACAAATATTACTCCCAACTACTCCAAATTTTACTTTACATTAAATGCAGACTATATATTGGAGGGTTGTTAAACATTTAATTTAAATCAATCTGAATCAGGACGAGTCTTGCGTCTGACATTTTGCGAGTAATATTTCCAGCCGAAAAAAACTTCGACGGAAGGTAATCAAAATCGAGCAAATTAAATGGCGAATAAAATTGTTACATTTAGCAACTTTTCAGAGATGCACTCGTTTCGAGCGCAAATTGCATTTCGCGGCGATTGAATCGGAACGAAGTACTATATGCAATAACGGTAAGTTAACTCCGCGTGAAGGTTGTTTAACGTATGCGCAAATGAAATTTATTTCACGAATTCAAAACCGTTTAAATTTCCGTGTGTAAATTACTTTTCGTATATATACATGTATTGTTACATCGTATGCCGTCTTCTGCTTGAAAACAGA
>NW_012077916.1:0-623 GCF_000956235.1 Wasmannia auropunctata
TCTATTAATAAAATAATTGTCCAACATAACAGCTAGCTAGATCGTGAATACACGCTTTTTACTTCTAACTGTTTCATTAAAAATAATTATTAAACTACACCGGTAATAATCTAATCGTTTAATGGGATCTATAAATATAATGTAAAAGCTGTCAATGCCCTACGTGAATCGTATATCACGTGCATAAAGTTGCGTTATTTTTCATTTATCAACTTAATATCTCTTTCCCTATCTCTCTTACTTTCTAAAAGATTGAAATTCGCATTGTGGTTATTTCTCCCAACGCGCAACAATTACACGCAGGTTACGCGGTAAAGGCACAGTAGTTCTCATAATAATTCAAGGTAGAAACGTAAGTGCTGTGGAAATACACGCCAAAGTAAAATACATGCCAGTCGTATAATTTATTAATCCGCACGGTTGTACATAAACTCTAAAGAGAAGAAAACGAACAGAAATAGAAATAAACGTAATATTCCACCTAAGATACTTTGCGTTGCCAATGTGCGCAATTTCGCATCGCCTGGCAGTTTCTACTCTCGTTGCGTGAAATTCTGCGTAAAATTGTGAGACAAGTGCAAGAACTGTCTCTTATACACATCTCTGAGCGGGCTGGCAAGGCA
>NW_012077917.1:0-658 GCF_000956235.1 Wasmannia auropunctata
AAAAAAGGCAAAGTACGTCGCGAAAGCTAAAAGTAATTAACATGAGTTTCACGTTTCCGACTAATTGTAAGGAAAAGTTGACAAGTTCCACAAGAAAATACTGAAAATTACTTCATTTTAATAAGACTTAATGTAAAATAAAGATTAGCTTATAATTCTCTTCTTATTATCGAAGAGCTTTTACAGATATTTATTTCGGAATATAAAACGCTCCTATTTAATAAATTAGCGCTTTTAACTTTCTCCTAGTATTCTATACGTATAAAAATTATACAAGTTTAATATTTTAAAAATTAAACGAGCGCAGTTTTCGCAGAATATATCAATCGGTTCGTTTAACGATATGAATTGATATGGAAGAAGAGTTCAAATCGCTAAAAATACAACAGTGAAATTATTCCCCGGGTAACCAAGCGAGAATTCGTGTAGCAGTAGAAGCAATCGTCCGACCAATCATGAACCTTTATTTTTTGCATATTTTTGTCATAAAAGATTATTGTTTGTAGACAGTGTATCAATTCTCTAAAATCGCGCTATCAAAACAAGAATATTTCATTCTCCGTTGATTCAGAATATTCCGGAAATGCAATCATTTGAGAGAGAGAGAGAGAGAGAGAGAGAGCTGTCTCTTATACACATCTCTGAGCGGGCTGGCAAG
>NW_012077918.1:0-671 GCF_000956235.1 Wasmannia auropunctata
GCATCCATTATAAAAAAGAAAATGTGTGTTACGCCACATATATATTACAGCATAAGTATTGTATTATTTATTTTAAAAATATTTATTTTGATATAAATACATACATACAATAAAGACGTGCAAGTTTCTTATCATAGACAATTATCCAATATAGAGAGGAGGATAGCATTACATATAGTAATTCCTTTTTTCTATAGGATTTACAGATTACTGTTTAAATATGAGAACATTTATAAATGGCAGTGTTTATAATCATGATAGAAGTTGTAAAAGTAGCATAAAAATCTTTTTAATGGCCAGTCTTTATTTTTACTAATATATATTTTGTAGCAAAGCTGTTACACAGAATTTATTTATATCAGGTTTCAGGAAAAATAAAATGTGATACATTCTCATAAAATTATTTTTTACATATTAAGATACAATAAAAATCATACACAGAGCAAGAAGTCTTATTGTATAGCAAAAACAGTGGTAAGTACTTTGATCTCGGCCTTGAAGAATTAATGACACTCGGAATGGATTATTATGTGACAAGTGCAGAATATGGAGTCATCGTGTGACTAGAATATCAGAGAACACAGCTAGTCATTTCCCTGGGACTGGTGGTCGGTAGATGGCTATAAGGCACATGATTGCAATGACCACCTCGTATGCCGGCTTCTGCTTGA
>NW_012077919.1:0-669 GCF_000956235.1 Wasmannia auropunctata
AATTAGCCTCTGAATAATGCATGCGAATCCTGGTAGCAACGTTAAAGGTATAACACGATTTTATCTGGCATTTATGAGGAAGGCTAAGGACGACGCGCCGCGACGAGTATATGCGTATGAACGCCAAACACGACCGAAGGATCGCCCTTTTCTGCGCCCCGCGCCGGGCCGTTATTACATTGCCCCGCGCTGTGCGGTTAGCATTTGCATCTGTATCGAACGCAATAATGTTGCGCACAATGTGAGTTTTGACCTCCCTCCCACCCCCAATCGTGTTAACACGTAATCCCGCCGTCCGAAGATTTCTGTCAACTGTTTAAATGGAGGCTGTTTATAAATGAAGGCCGTAAGCATATTTCGTACACCTGCAATAATTACGTTAGCGGGATAATTACATTACCCGCAGAGTGTATAACATGTGATTTCTCGCGCACACGGTAACAAAATTGTATGTAAAATTACAATAATTATAGTCGGCAATTTTAGGACTATTAAAAGAGTGTATTTTACACGCCCTTGTAAGTAAATAAAAGAAGCAAATATATCTATCTTTATAGTAATTAAAAAATTTATAAAAGTAAATTTACAATTAAAGTTGAGTTTATGAAAATATTTACGTAATAACACTTCAATTTCCACTAACTGCTCACTTTAAATTTTAAATTTATC
>NW_012077920.1:0-730 GCF_000956235.1 Wasmannia auropunctata
TACGTACTACACACACACACACACACACACACACACACACACACACACACACGCGCGCGCGCGCGCGCATACGCACACAAATACATTCTCTCTCTCTCTCTCTCTCTCTCTCTCGTCCATGCCAATTTCGCGTAGCATCGTTCTCAATCCCATTGCATACTTTGAAAGCGTTTTAGTGATATCACAGTGATTTCATTGCTCCAATATCATCGATAGAGTAAAAGTCTGTTGGCGACTCTGGCGCGCGAATTCGTCGTAATGCACCCACATGGTAATCGCGCGAGCGCTCGTTTCGGATCCGAGTCATCCAACGAACGCATAAATCTGGCGAAGCGATGACGGGAACATAAATCTCAGTCGACACAAACGACCTCTTCGTAATGAGCACGGGCAGCATTTAAAAAAGTATGATGAAATATGAGCTAAAATTATTCGTAATGCACAAACATATAACAGATTTATGTTAATCCAATATGCGAAACTGACGCGACGACCATTTATTCCGAGTTAATTAATCTGTCGGATAATAATATATTGTTCTTTTTCGGTTTCATCTGATATTAATCGTGATTTATAAATAGTTGCAGCTTTGATTGTGAAATACGGGCAGTTATTTTTTTGCTACTAAACATGCTTAATATTTTCTATTATTATAACTTTACTTATTACGTTGGTTGGATAATTTTTATATGAGAAAAAGCTTTCTTTTCTCTGTGTTTATAAAACTGAC
>NW_012077921.1:0-715 GCF_000956235.1 Wasmannia auropunctata
CAAGCAGAAGACGGCATACGAACGTGGGTTGAACATGTCGTACATGTGAGGTCAGGATGGTCACTGGACCTTCATAATCATTCACTAACAGAAAACTGATTGAAAGTCTACACGAGCAGAGAATAAAGTATCGTTACATCTCCGAACGGGAGTTTTACATATTATCTTATAGTTTGGAAATATAGATCTTACATTTTAAACATATTATTGACAATAATTTCCACGCGCGGCTCTCAACGAAATTAAATCACGGCGTAAACGTAATAGGAAGTACGGTTTCCTAAACTTATATCGATCAGATTTCTTTTAATTGGATGATGTAATTCTTTGTTTTAAACGATTGGCTGTTTGTGATTCAGAAATTCTAAATTCTCAGTAGAATGTGAATGCAATCGGTGCGTTTCGAGAAGTAACTAATAGTAGTGTTGAATTTTGAGATATTTATAACACTTACTGCGTGTACAGAGACGGGCAGGAAGGAAGAGATTATAATCGCTGCGCATGCAAAGGCGTGCAAGGTATTTTAGGGCGAAGAAAAAACCCGCGACGCGATTGTGCGATGCGCGACTTAATCGCGCGGAAACAGAATAAAGACAACATCCCCAGACCTCGACAAGTGTTATATACGCGTAACTTTCACCTAAGTTATAGTCTTTTTTCTAGATTTGTATAAAGCTTCACAATATGACTATACTGTACATTTCTAATAAAAATC
>NW_012077922.1:0-800 GCF_000956235.1 Wasmannia auropunctata
GTCTATAAGCTTGGCGAAACCAAGGGATTTTGAACTGCTCTATAACGGACAATATAAATTATTAATGTCATACCGAGTGTAAAAATGTGACACGTGCCCGAAGTTTGACGTTGGGTCTTAGAAACATTTGGTCGATTCGCGATATTTTCTCTGTGTTTTTCTTTGGAAAACAATTTTAAGTTCGTTTGCTTTCATTTAATACCAAACTCGGGAGTTCGGTAGTTATTTTTCTGCGTGATTGTCTCGAATAAAGCTAAATCTGACGTAAGTTTTTCGTTGGGGAAACATCGCGAGAAGCAATTAGCCACGCTGAAAGTCCTCTGCAATTATGTAAATTCGCGGAACACTGCAAAGTTCCGTTTTCGACATAATAGCGACATCGCGTTGCCGCTCGCGTAAAGGCCACGTTCACTCAAAATAGGTTTTATACATATTTCATCGGGCATTATATCCAGCTGGGAGACAAACATAGCTCGGCAGTGTAAACCGTGCATAAAGTTCATAGCTGGCGATAGCCAATGTACGTTTTAATTCGTCACTGATCTATTGTAATTTCTTGCTCAGTTACGTCAATCGTCATATCGATTCCTGCCTTTTCGTCATTAGAAGTGCGTCACGGATGATTTTTCCATGACTCTAGGGAAAAGATATTACTTTCCATAAGTAAAGCATTTTTTATTTACGGGATATATAGATAGCACTTAATAAGCAGAGAAAAAGAAGCCTATCAATAAATATTTAGCAAACTTATGATCATATCACGTCTAAAAAATTATATAAAATTATATAAAAAGAATATA
>NW_012077923.1:0-745 GCF_000956235.1 Wasmannia auropunctata
GTACTTAGTGCTTCAGGGTGCACGAATGTCCGTACCTCGAGAAGAAAGCCGTATTTCAATCGGTCGCGCCTTTCTCTTCTCACCTCGCCCGCCACCTGACTTCAGATTCCTCTTTTTCGTTCTTCCACCTTTCGGGAGCAGGTGGAACGTCGCTGGCGTCCTAATGGACGAGCGAGCCGCCGCGCGGACATGAAAGATTCACGAGCGGACGCACCTAGCCGTCGCAACTTTTTAATTAGACGATTTTTCCGAGGTCACAGCCGCGTATAAGGGACGCGACGCATAAGTGATGCGTCGCGGCTTTAATGAGCGTCGACAAACATCGGAAAAACGTGTGGCGGATTTCCCATGACGAAACGGTAATCCGGTTAGATTTAGCGAGAGTATTTTGAGAGAGAAAAAGATAGAAAACGAAGCGTGCATCTATACGTAGATTGAAATCTGACGGATATTAAAATTGATTTTTCCCCAGCTTTTTCTTCGTCCCTGCGGTGTACCGAATCCATGTAAACATTTTTCGAGCAACTCGAAAGCGGAAATTTGATAAGGTTTTTTTCTTGCATCGCGTGCATGCAATATTTCATGTACACATATAACCTTAATTATTTTTGAATGTAAAATTAATTGTATTAAAATCTTAGATAAATAACTGATTTTATCGGTAGAATAAGATTCAATTATCTCTTTATATTTCTGAAAAAAATTTTGTTCTAATACATTTAATTCGGAACAGATTTAATTGAGA
>NW_012077924.1:0-752 GCF_000956235.1 Wasmannia auropunctata
CTCTATACGCGCTTGTGTGGACCGTTTAAATAAAATTCTCAACTTATCGCGAAATCGTATCGGGATTTATGACTTTCTGCAAAAGGGATCTACCGCGTAATATACCGCGAGAGATTTAATTTCGCCATTCCTCTCTCTCTCTCTCTCTCTCTCTCTCTCGCGCGCGCGTATATAGTAACCGAAGGGGGCACGAATTATTGCATGGAAGCGTTACAATTACTCTCCTTCCGCAATGACCATGAGCTTTCGCAGCTTCGGAAATAAAGCGAAACACACTTAACACGTTCAATCTTTGAACGATTTCGCGCTGTAGCAGGCATATTGCACGTACACGCACAATTTAATAATTAAATACGTGAGGTAAATACGTGTAAAATTGCGGATATTATTTCGGCAGACCCCGCGTGAATGAGCCATTCACGATGCACATTAGATTAGAGGGTTAGTTAGAGAGACTGCGCGCGGCTACGTATAGTCACACGTTACACATTAATTGCAATATTACGGATTTCGGGGATTTGCGGAAATTGTAGACAACATATGCACGCTATCGAGCGCCCAATATAAACACGCGGGAATACACTTTGCGTCGATTGCCGGTATCGATCTATTGACATTACTGCGATAAAGCGAGGCGCTATATCTAGTTGTAATGAGCAGTGAAATTCTGGCAAAACAAGATAAGACCGTAAAATTAGTTATGAAAAAATACCTCAACAACCAACGTTTAGAAAAGTGGGATTCTAATGAAC
>NW_012077925.1:0-1139 GCF_000956235.1 Wasmannia auropunctata
TGTAAAATTCACACAAAAATATCAGTGAGTACCAAGATTCTATTTTGACCATTTCTCGGCCATCTTTCAATTTAATTTCGTCAGAAAATAATTCACTTGTCGCATATCTGAATACCTATCCATTAGATTATTTTTTTCTATCGAGAGAGCAACGGGCATCGTTACTTCGATTCGTCTTTTACCTCTAGAAATGAATTATCTGAGAATATTTAAAAAAATAGCGACTTTTAATTTACAGATAATGGAGGGGAGGGGAATCTCAAATCTACTCCAAGCCTGTTCCCTTTGACACTAATTGATCCTAGTGGATCCGATCGGTCACGTTGCTTCCGATAATCTGATGCGTGTTCTCCGAATACAAAGACGCCCCCCCAGAGGGAAATGGCTTTGTGACGATGAAAGCGCGTGCCGGCGCGTCTGGAGGACACTGTCGTCGAAATACCGTGATCTGTCTTTCTTCTCTCCGCACGTCGTCTAAGAAGCTACGGAATTTAGATGGGAAAGCCAAGTCAACTGATACTGTATTTTGCATGCTGCGCGATGCGATCGTTTACTTTGTAGAAAGTGTCGCCCGCGCATCAGATTCGGGGTGTGGAATCGATCTTCGCAAGGATCTCCCCCTCTCAATCCGATGCTGTCAGTCGCTACTATTTGTTTAAGTTGTCAGTACATTTATTCATAAATTTGGAAAAAATAACGTACAATGTAGAGATTAATATAAGTTGAATTTTAATGTAAAATCGTGTTTTTGATAAAAGCAAAATAAAATATGAAAAGAAAATTAAGAGAAAGAAAAGGAAGAAACGAAGAAAGGATAAAGCGAGAGAGATTTTGAATAATGCTTTTTTAAAATAAAAAACAAAGAAATTTAATGCACGCGCAGAGAGAAATATTTTTTTAGGGTGCGTTCGGGGAACACGCTATTTGCGCTATCTAGCGCTGTTACTGTTCAGGGAGCTATTTGACTACGCTACCAAATGCATCGTGACGTCATTAATACACATGTGATACGTCATAGATACGTCATAACTTCATGCTACAAATGCTATTTCTTCAGAGGTAGTGTAATGGTAGCGTAAGTGCCATCAGCTCTGAATTCTGTCGATAGTCCTGTAACACGTGTCATCATTATTAACCTA
>NW_012077926.1:0-2451 GCF_000956235.1 Wasmannia auropunctata
GCCAATTATAGATTACGGTTATACAGAAACGTCCGTGAGCGCATCGATAGTAGCCGCGCACTTCACGGGCGTACTAATCTATAAATTTAAACTCTTATATCTCAAAAACTATTGCTTAAAACAAAAATTTACAAATAACTTTTTTTTTACTTAATTTTTCGGAGACTTTCTTGCTGTAATATTTTGATTCGCGAATTTCAGAACACCCTGTATATACATATATTTTATTTCATATACATATACATACTATACACTGAGAAAAAAAATTTGTTGAAAAACGCAAAAACGAAAAATTTGTTTCATTTTATCAAAATATTTAGTCCGATACGTTCGACTAAACGTTACTACGATGACACAAAATAATTTGTTACTATTAAAAACAAAATACTATTTTTTAACTAAACTATTTTGTGTCAACAAAAATTTATCGTATTCAACTCAACCGGTCTATTAAAAATACACACTATTTATTATCCCCATCAGCATCATTTCGTCAGTTCGCTACTTGGAATTTAAACAAATATATTACTTGGATAACTAAATAGCATGTAAACACAAATAAATACTATTAGTATTTCGAACAAAATAATTTAATTGAGTTGGTTTAGTTAAATTCTTAATTAAAAAATTTTGATAGTTGACATAAATGAACTATACCTTTCTTTGTGCAACTAAAGAATTGTTGAATTAACTATTGGATCAACTATACAAATTTAGTTCGTACAATCAATTTTTTTCTCAGTGTATAGTCTGTTATATTATTTCTCTACATATCCCGTTAAAATGATTATATCTTATTGTCTTGGATTGCGATATTCATTGATAAATATGTATACAGATTTTTAGAATATTCCATATAAACAGGGAGATCGAGGATCAACGTGGCGACTGCATGACAATACGCACGTGTGGCCCCCGCCGATTGTGCGGAGTCACCCTTAAATGATTCATAGCACGCGCATAGAAAGAGAGCGAGCTAGTTTGGAGACAAAAGCTCTAGCGTCTCGCTCGCGCGTGTAACGTATCGATCGGCCGCGCGACTTTTTGCAGCAATTGTGACGAAAGTGAAGAAGTTCGTTAAAAAAAAAAAAAACGCGGAACGAAAGTTGCGGCCGTGGAAGCGCATGAATAAGAAAGTTTCGCTTTATTTTACGGAGTACGCGTCGCCTCGAAGAGAATACCTTACTTAAAGATTCAGAAAACTGACGGAAGAATGGATGACGCAAGGAGCGAACGTGAAGGCAAACATCAAACATGTGACAGAATTTTAATAACAGATTTTTCTTTTTGTATGAAAATATGTCATTAAAATATTGTATATATTATACATACATAGAGTTACGAAACGTATAGAAATACAATCGAACTTCGATAACGCGAATTTCAAGGGAAGAGAAAAACTGAATTACTTTGAATTATTAACTGTGAATTATAGAGTTTATGAATTAACTTTGAATTATAGAGTTTTTGACTTATCGAAATTCGAGTAAAAGAGGGTTATGAAAATTCGACTTACGGGGATTTTGTTCAAGAGTTTATAATTTTCCAATTTATCATGGCTTTTAAAGGAAAAAAAAAATCAATATTTGACAGTGAATTATTTATTGCATACTTATAATAAACGTAATCGTAAAACAAAATACCAGGCCGTTACTTATGGTCGCTACACATAGCTACAACTTCGAATTATATATAGGCAGCGAGAATAGAAGTTGGACTTATAGAGGTGAACTTCGACCTGTAGAGGTCTGGATATACTTTAAATTCGAGTTGCAGAGGTAAAATAATACATCTAAGTATCTAACAAATAATTCGAGTGAAAGTTTTATTTCGATTTACTTACAGAGCTTTTCTCCACAGTGGAGCGAAAGGGAATGAACAAAAATTTCATCTTATAGAGTTTTTCGAGTTATCGAGGTTCAACTGTATATATGTTTCCGTATAACAAGCAGGTTTAATTCGAGATCATTTCTACTGACGATTCACTGTGATTGAACTTGTTTGACTGTCGGCTCCCTTGACGACGAAAAGATTACGGGCTGTTTCCTATTTTCGTACACGTATCAGATTTCGCGTGACATCGACTCCGTGGATCAATAATTCTCTCTCTCTCTCTCTCTCCCCCTCTCTCTTGCACAATCTGCTCCCCAAGATTAGTTTATCAGAACAAGTCGTGTGTATCATAGATGCATATGACGCCCGAAAACCTTTAGTGACATTTAGCAAAATTCGATAAGTAGAAATGCTATATAAATAAAAATTCTTGAATATGTACAAATACAAAAATTTCTTACGACGGTAAAAAGATCAATTACCAATTCCAACCTTTTTCTATTTGGTGTAGCGAAAAGTCAAATTACAAAATGCCGAGAGGGATAAAACACGTGTGTTTTTTGAGGTCACATTGATCTGATTGAGAGCAAAATTCGATATCAGATCAGATCGGAAGAG
>NW_012077927.1:0-792 GCF_000956235.1 Wasmannia auropunctata
AGAATTAATAAAAATATAAAAAAATAAAAAAACTAAAATGAGAAAACTACGCTAATGTCTTTTCCTCGCAAATTTCCTTTTGAAATGCATTTCCGACGTGGGCTTACTTCTGAAAGAGATCCTTTCGCTGCTCCGTGGTCCATGGTCGTCCGTAGAAACCTGCGAACGATAAAAAGTGTGTTACACGCCTGGAGGCGAGTGTGGGACACGCGAGTGTCGTGCCATAAAGAGGCATGCTCGGATCGCAATCCCCCGTAATACCCGACAAGTACCGTACGGTACGCCCGATACGGCGACTCCGTCCACGTACGTACCTTCTACCACACCGCAGATGAAGTTGCCATTTTTCGTGTTGAGATTCGCGGCCCCGTTCGTCTCCGTCATCGCGGATCGCGCGGGGGTCAGGAAGCACGTCCTGCTCTCGAGGCTCCAGGAGGCAGTGAAACGGCCCGCGATACGTTATATCGAATTCCCCGTGAAGAGGCGAGGGAACGGGCGAGAGAGAAAAAGGGAGGGAGAGAGAGAGAGAGAGAGAAAGAGAGGCGAAGAGGCTGGGTTCTCGATGGTTGCGCTCGCTGGTTCGAATCTCGAGTGCTAACGCGTTCTCACCCCTTTCCGAGTGTCTGAGATGCTCTCAGCAACGGACAACGACGTTTCTACCTATCAGCGAGGGTGAGTTGGACGGAGGCTGGGCCTCGGTATCGACTCTCGACTTAGCCCGAGAACCCTCAAATGACCGGCTATTGTGCCTCGCTAAAGGGTTAAAAGGCCGACCGACCGACCGGCCGACCG
>NW_012077928.1:0-1757 GCF_000956235.1 Wasmannia auropunctata
AAATATTTATTAATATAATTTACGATTTTCTTTCTTATTTACAAAATACATTCGTACACATATGTATATGTTTTGAGTAAGCCGCGGATTGGAGCCAAAATGGCGGATGATTGCGGTACTTTATAAATATAGTGACTTTAGCCGAGCGCAGAAAGAGCCTCAGTCTCTGTTCCCGACGAGACGGCAACCCAGTCAGGCAGTCACATCAGACGTTCGACGTCACACAGTCAGTGTTTGTGTACGATGCTGCAGGCGTAAGTAATACGCAACCAAAAGTGAGGTTAGGCGCAAATAATAATCAATCTTTTAATAATTTAATACAATATATTAACAACAGGAGAAGAACAATGGCAGCCCAGCGCGACATCAACGAGTTAGAGGCGATTGATCGCCAAAAGCCGCATTGCTGAGGGAAATTTCCGAAGACGCTGTCAAATTAGATGTGCTGGAAAACAAACAAATCCGCATACGCGCCATGCAAGCGTTCTTGCGTCATCGAAGGACGTTATCACCGCAGACTACCAAAGATATTATACGAGATATTATAACGAGATAAAGACAGAGCCCGTGCAATCGCTGAGGCTATACAAGCACACAATCAAGCCTCAGAGGAAAGTACGTCAACAACTGACGTCATTAAAATGGCGAAGGTGCACAAAGAGCGTGAAGTTAATATGTGTGAGGTGCACTCATTAATAAATATAAAGCATCTCATACCGAAGGATTCGATGATAGACAAGCAATTTCGTCTTATTATCGATTTTGTGGATGGTGAGTCGCGTAGGGCAATTAAACCAATTTCGTACGGCGTCGACAGCCAAGTGCTACCCGAGGATTTTGCAGAAGTATCGTCGAATCTTCCATCTCGTGTCGTACTGCCAGCGGAGAAACGCGACCAGGGGCCGCAGCCATCCACGTCAAGCACTACAAAAGCCAAGCCAACGGTGTTGTCAACATGCGTATTATCAGCGCCAGTCATCACTATAAAACGCTCAGCCGACAATATGTCACATGAGATCATACAACGAGAGGGCGATCAACAGCCAGAGTCGCACTCAATATACAGCGACACTACTGAAAGCGACGACGCACCGCTTATCAAACGAAAGAAGAAGACGCGATCCAGCCGCGAGAAAGAAATTAGCGAGGAAAAAACACCGCGTCAACTCGTTAAAAGACCCAAGGACAAAGACGGCAAATATTTGCCACGCACGAAGGAAAACCTCGCAAAAATGGACAAAATAGCGAACAAGGAAAACGTATTGCCAAATGTAAAGGTAAAATTATACTCGTCCGATTCTGAAATTACAAAAGCTCGAACGAGTGTCATAGGCATCAACGACCTCGATTTTCAGCTCGACCTTCGCACGCATGTGCGAAACTCGAGGGCGAGGAGCATACAACCGTTCACTTGTTCCCAGATTCCGATTGTATCATCGGCCGTTCAATTGAAGCCTACGCAGACACTTCCAGCTGATACGGCCCCGCTCACGGCACCGATGCTCGACCGTCCGCCCACATAAGGCACGGCGGCGCAACTATGTCTCTCGATGATGGACAGCGGATTTTCGCCAACGGTGTTCGAGAGAGAAGTTTCAAGGGCAATGACTAGCGGGCTGCTACCACAAAGCTCACCGATCCCGCAAACGGAGAACAACGACAGGAGCGCAGCACCGCAGAACCGAAGTGGATCCGCCATTTTGTCGGCTGAAACCGCGGCCGACAGGGATAACGTACAAGCGCGACCATCATAATGC
>NW_012077928.1:2618-4060 GCF_000956235.1 Wasmannia auropunctata
GAGTTTTCGAATTATTTGATTATTATTTCGTTTACTATTATTCAAGCCATAAGCTTGGTAATTATATTATTTTCAGCGATAAAAGTCGCATATTATTTAATTTCAGTTCATTTTTAGCCATGAGCTTTGTCATTATATATTCATTAGATGATTTCATGATAATTTGGCCACGAGCTTTGTAGAAAGACGAATCTCATCGTTAATAGTTAGTAAAAAGTCAATTTAGTCACAAGGTAGTGAAAAGTTCACAATTCGTTAAATTCTTGCATTAAAGATATAAAATAGCCATGAGATTCGTGTTTGTCGCATAAAAATAATATTCCGACAATAATTAGCCACAAAAAAACATTGTTCAGTTTATTTAGTTAACTGCGAAAATTAAGAGGCGAAAAGAGCCACAAAAATACAAAAATGCGCAAAAGTGCCATAAAAGCCGTTAAAAATGCGTAGTTGATAGATTGCGTCAGATCACGCCACAAAGTTCGTTATCAAAGAGAGAAAGAGAGGATCCGATCGCGAGGAAGGGAGAGCGAGCTTGTTTGTCTCGCGAACCGAGCCGAGAGTGGGGATACTATACAGAGTGATTCAAAACAACCGTTTATCCTTAAAATACCGTGTTCTTGACATAATTCTAAGACTATTTTTCCTTTACCAAAATTTTATCTGAAGCTCAGTTTTTAAGTTATAAGGAAAAATAGTTAGCAAATTACAGCACGCACACACAAGGTAGGCAGGAGCGGCGCAAGTGACTGTTCGACGCGGGCGATTACTACGGACGCTCAGCTGCTCACTACACGCGATAACGCACTGACGTACACTGAACAGCAATAATTCGAAGGGTCATAGAAGAGTGGTGAACTTACCGACGTTGGGTCGATAAAAACGAATCCTCGCATACGGAAATTCGGAAAAGACATTAGCAATAATTTATTTCAGACAATGAATAATACATAACCGATTTTCTCTTAGTTATACTTTTCTTTCTTTTTAGTTGAATTTGGATTAAGTATTTTTATTGTTAATTGTGTTTAAAAGTATGGATATTAAACATAATGGGAAAAATGAATGGTAAAATTGAAATTTAACGCGACTTTAACACTTTCTAACTTCAAATATAAAGTTGAATTAAATTTTATTATAAATTGTTTTATTACGTATATATAATATTATATTGATATAATTGTATACACAAATTATTAACGCCGAATCGCATGAATATATATATCGTATCTCCGTTATGTTATGCTTACACCGCTCTAGATCTATCTGTATAAATTTATTTATTTATTTATTATAGTTCATAATATATTATTTTATGCACAGATAAATATATACACATAACATTACAGAGAGATACGTGCATGAAGAAATGGGAAGGATAAAGAAATAAGTCATTTATTAAATTAAAATTAAAAATTCATTCTCTTGTTATTTTTTTGTTG
>NW_012077929.1:0-1505 GCF_000956235.1 Wasmannia auropunctata
TTCATACATGCATGCTTTCTTTGTTTTCACGCTTTGGATTTTGCGACCATTTACAACAATTGCAACAAAATAATGATGTCGATTCTTGAATCAATACATTGAGAATCGATTTTTAGTTGTTGAATCGATTAAAAGTATTCATTACTGACATAGGTCTGTTCTTTTTTAAAGAAAAGTTCTGAACTAGTACATTGGTGCAATGTTCTTTTCTATGAAAAAGAACAGATCTTAATTGTCTGGCACTTGCAGCATCTCAATGTTTTTATCAAAATAAATATTATATTGTAGTATGCCGTGATAACAGTTATTAAAAAAAAGTATTTAAATTTATTTTTTGTGTTTTTTACGTCTTTTTTTACTTTTTATACGTATTTTACCTTTTTTACAGGAATAACGTATAAATAGTTTTTTTACACGTAAATTGCCAACCCTGCATACTAGACACTATTTTAATATAAATTTATAACTCTTTTACTCATTTACTTTTACTAAATTATAACTTATTATTTTGACATAGATAAAGTATTGGGCACTATTTATTTACAATAAACAGATACATAAAATACATACGTATTGGTATCAGTAATACAAATATAAAAATATTATATAATTGTATAATTTAATCAAGAAATCATAAATAAAAATAATTACCTCTAAGAAATATTAGAACAGTTGCTTATCTTGCTACTTATACTACTTCAAATCTCTCTTACACAGAAAAAAACAGAGCTCTCGCGACAGGCTACTTGCTTAGTTCATCCGTTAGCACAACTCATATAAAACAGTAAAATTTAAATGGAGCCACTTCGCGGTCTCTTGTAACTAAGCTGGAGGAGATAGGTAGCCACATATATTGAACCCACGTGACACATTCGATATACGTTCACCGATGCAGCATTATTTACATATCACGTAGCAACCGTTTAAATATATATGAGTAACAAAATTTAAAATTTATAAGCAGTTATGAAATATTATCCAAAGAATATACATTGTGCCTAGTAATTTTCTAATGAATCGCCAATCAGAAAATTTTATATTAAATCAGCCATTTAAGGTTATATACATTATCAGATCGGCTAATAATAATTAACGTCGTTACATTATAATACGTGTCAATTAGCCAATTACTTGGTGTTATAATTGGTAAAAATATAACGTTGTAAATATATCGTAGGATGGATAAATAAATAACGTTATTAATTAGTTACTAATAACAACGTTATTAGTACGTCGTTAATTCATCAATTTTTTAGTGTTAATAAAAATATGACGTTGTGAATACGTTGTAAGATGGATAAATAAATGACGTCATTAATTAATCACTATAATAACGTTATTAGTACGTCGTCGGTTAGTCAATTATCTGACGTTAATAAAAATATGACGTTGTGAATACGTCGAAAGATGGATAAATAAATAACGTCATTAATTGATCATTATAATAACGTTATTAGTACGTCGTCGGTTAGTCAATTATCTGATGTTAATAATTGGTAAAAATA
>NW_012077930.1:0-1042 GCF_000956235.1 Wasmannia auropunctata
TATATATATATATATATATGTATATGTATATGTACTTTGTTCATTTTTATGTATTAATTCTTTATTAACAACATTTACGTTTCTTTTTTCATAATCATTTAAAGAAAATAATTGTATATTAATTTTTACTTAAATATTTTCTTTTTTAGAGCTACTCTTCCGCTAGGAGAATCTTCAAACGATTGCGAAGTCCATTGTCCATATTATAATGTGTCTGGTATGTAAATTATATTGTAAATTGATAAACAGGATGTCATTAAATTTGTGTCTATAAATAGTCCCCTTTTTTAAATCTACATGTATGGAAATAAAGAGTAGATTTATATACAGGGTCTCAAGCGAGCCCCAGACGTCACAGCTCCGTGGACGAATTGTATGGTCTCGTCAATAGTTCTCAGGCCTTAACAGCTGTGAATGGGCAACGCCAACGATCATTATCGGACAGCGGCCCTAGGGACGAGCCCGCACAGTCAAACGGTATATCATCATGAGCTTAGCACTTAAATAATGTAAATATTCGCACGGCAATATCGTCCATTGTAGCCTCTTATTGAAAGAAGTATTTTAAGAGATTTTACTAATATTTTTGCTATACTCAATTGTTATTTATCATAATATCTTTTACATTATATTTATATTTTTCAGGTGACAATGAGATATCGGCCGATCGAGGTAGGGAAAGTATGAGTCCCGACTTACTGTCAGACACACCACCTGTTCCTCCAAGGAGAAGGGATCGGAAAAGACATACGCCACCGAGACCAATAAGTAATGGACTGCCTCCCACGCCGAAAGTGCACATGGGAGCGTGTTTCTCAAAGGTCAGTTTACAAAAAGTGAAGATTTTATATTATATCTTCTAAAAAAAATGTATTATAAATTATTTTTTATCACTGTACACTCGTGGACAGAATTGTTGCGACACTTTTTTTTTATTTGGTTTTGGAACGTATTAATATTTTGCAAATGCAAATCACGATTGGTGTACTATTTTTAGTTTAGAGACACTACATCAATTGTGGTTCGCATTTGCAAATTATTA
>NW_012077931.1:0-932 GCF_000956235.1 Wasmannia auropunctata
ACGATTATCAATATCGCAGAAAGAGCGGCTACCATCAGCAAATGGATCAAAGTGGCAATTGACACTAAAACCGCGCTCGGCAATCTTTATGGCTTCTGTGGCGTTATGCTCGGCCTATGCTTGCCGCAAATTCAGAGACTAGCCAATACATGGCACTTGTTACGACAAAAACACACGGACGAAGCTTTTAGCTTCGAAGCGAAATTAAGACCTACTCTACGGGCTATGAACGAGTGTACCAATCCGCAGGCGCCTAATACAACGTTACCACATTTGCTACCGATCGCGCTACTTGGCGAACGCGGTCCAGAAGATGTTTTAGGTAATCATATAAAAAATAATTATTTACAAATCAAATAATCAGTAAATAAACAGAAAATATCTTTCTTCGTTTGCACATCCACCTAATTGTTCTAAATTATATATCTATGTTAATATTTTTTATTATTGTGAATTACTGATACTCTTTTTCTTTTTTCATTTACTTATACACGATTTCCTTATTTTGCAAAATTTATTACAGGCACTGTGGCACCTTTTGGACTGACGGCAGCGATTCTTTCACCATGGGAGAATTCAGCATCTGATTGCGGCCTATCGATAGTCTGGTCGCACCTTGAGGCGGCTCGCAAGCTAGCCGACAGTCTACCGCTCTTTCGCAGGAACGCGGAAATCGTCTTGGAAGGTTGTAGGAGCGACGAATTGCTATCGGACGCCTTCCGCACCGAATTTCACATCAAGTTCTTGTGGGGCAGTCGCGGTGCCACTGTCGCACCGGAAGAACGTCACTTAAAGTTTATACAAGTCTTAGACGCAATGTATGACAAGTGTGCGGCGAGCGAAGTGACCGCTTGAAAAACAAACCAAAGGATCTCATGGATCTGAATGGAGAGAAGAGTCTGAAGAGATGATTCTCCACGCGTGAGAGTTTA
>NW_012077932.1:0-944 GCF_000956235.1 Wasmannia auropunctata
GCACGTCCGGTTCGTTTGTGTGTTTTCTGTGTTCGAAAACGAGAAGGTGACGATAATAAAGTAACGGGGCGGGGAAATTATTTTGAAGAGCTCGCGGCGCGCGAGCTGAGGAAACTTAGCGCGAAGCAGTGGCTGTAGGGTAAAGGCGGTTGGTATTAGGTGCAGAAACCGACTGAGTTACGAGAGGGTTATAAATTCCGAATATTGGAGTTCTGCCCTGTCGTTCTCCACCGTCTCCTTTCCTTCCGCACCCCTACATCCTCCGTTCGGTACAATGGCAGGGAATCTCCTATATCCACGCGACTCGTCTTGACCCACTATTATGTCGGAGCGGCCGTACAAAAATAGAATCTATATTTGACCGGTCTGTACAGAGAGAGAGAGAGAGAGAGAGAGAGAGAGAGAGAGAGAGAGAGATATTGCGTAAGGAGAGAGGAAGAGGAGAGAGGAGAGACGCGTCTTTACATTTCAAATAAGTCGACTCACTCGTATACCCAGGTTTCTTTTTCCCTTCCACGAGGAGGGAAGGACCCCTTTCTCCCCGTCCTTATACGTATTCATTATTGGTACGAGCCTGGGTTATGCCGCTCGAAACGTGCGTACCTGGGCCTCCCCCTCTTCTCCCCTTCCCGCCCGGATTTCTCTTATTTGTCATAAATCAGCGCCAGATCGTATACGACCGTCCGAGAATTCCTGATTTCGGGCCGTCGCGTTTATACGTCCGGGCGCGACGTTCGTCGTCGCAAACTACGATTTCATTTCGATAGCGCCCTCTCGTCTTGCAGTTCGACGGGACCAATCATTTTGCTTCACAATTTTTAGAATTAGAAAAAAAATGTCACGGAGGAATTTTTAATACGAAGCGTGAAAAGTATTCGTATTGAATGCAGAACGAAGTAAATTCTGGAAGAATTTATTATTCAATTTAAAATCCTTACAAGAGA
>NW_012077933.1:0-949 GCF_000956235.1 Wasmannia auropunctata
AAATTCATCATTAGTACATGTCAGCTCTTACAATTTAGTCTTCATAAAAAAAATTTACAATATCCCATCATTTTTTTTCTGAAAAGTCTATAACTGTCTATAATTGTACTTTCATCATAATATATGTGTGAAAGTTTTATGCGTTGTACAATACTCTAAAAGAATCGAAAGAATCGATCATTTGGTCATTTTGATTACGCGATACGTGGTTTAACATGGTAAGCATTTTCTTTTAATTAAACGCAGAAGCGTTTCAGCAAACAAAGGCTGATTATATTGTCTCGATGCACGGGCCGATTGGTCACGAAGACACGATCTCGGTCATGAATAATGCAAATCGTTTGGTGGAATGGTTTTAATGAAATAGCTTTTAATTATTCGACCCTAATAAGAAGGTGTTAGTCGTGTAATCTGGCAAATTACAATTCCCTCTCTAATTATGAATACTTGATGTAAATTCACGTCCGTGTTCTAATCTATCTGGACGTATAAAATAATTAAAAAAAAGGTAATTCAATTACCTTCGAAATTTATTTAAATATTGTAGAAACTAGACGTTGTAATTTATATCCGCAGCATAAAGGATTGAAAGTGTCTCCATGCCTCTCGGGGGTGTCTAATGAATTACATATTATTTTTACGTGTCTTGGCGAAGTAATTTCATTTATCGACGTTACTCCGTCAGGCCGTATTATAATTCTTTCAGCCCTCCGGGCGACCTTCCTTGCCCCCGTCATGTCGGAATGTTGCACAGTCTGCACGTCTTGCAGATCTACCGGGGAGCTTTACATATTTTAACGAAATGTCTTCCGCCATACGGCAACGCCATATGGCTCATGTATTTAATTATTTATTATCCGAGAGTACTTTTGCCTTTGAAGTTCCTCGAGGTAGAATGCGGGTGGCATTGGAGGATGGAAATACTTTCGTATGCCGTCTTCTGCTTGAA
>NW_012077934.1:0-1001 GCF_000956235.1 Wasmannia auropunctata
AGAGATGTGTATAAGAGACAGCGCACAAATCGTCGGTAAAACAGCGACATTTTTGGAGTTTGATTTCAGTTCAGGATCGCCTTAAGATTAGAATTTAACACTTCGCGAGGTTCCCTTAAGTATATTTTTACCGACGCAGCAGCGGTTACAAACTGCACGTATGACGGTTTAAAATGACATGAACCGTTACGAACATATACGTGCGGTATGGTCGTAATGGCGGACTAGAGCCAAGTAGCCGTAATAATGGCCATTCGCTAGCGATTTTTGCGAAAATGTACCCTAAAGACAATGGGCACTTTTTAAAGATTTAAAAATTCGTATTTCCCGTAACTTATTAGCCTTATTAATTTAGGTTTTGATTAATGCTACTTATTTAGAAAGATTGTTGGTTGCAGTAATCCGTTTTCTTGTTCCGGCAGTTATTTCCGCCTTGTAAGCACGAAATATAATGTGAATACGCTTGTGAATAAAAGTTTTTTATTTCAAATAAAATTAGTGTGCGTTTCTCTCAATAACCTTAGCCAAATCGTAACAGGTTATAGGCCCAGTGAATTTCTAACGCGCGAGAAGAAAAGGAATAGATCAGACATAAGGTCTATATGATACAAGGACCATATCGCGATAATTTTCCATTGGTTAATGGCGTCGTGCAGTGATATCCAGCCACGTGGTTGCAACATCTAATTGTCGTAATCTAATATGGAATTCACGACGAATGACGGATACCGTGCGATAGAATCTGACTGTGCATTGTGATATCGATTGTGCATCGAGCAAACAGTGGAAAATTTAACAGCTCGTTTATTAGACAAAGAGGCAAATATGTCAGCGTCCAACGAAAAAAATATTGCTTTGGTTGCTTAAAAAAAATTTCATAATAAAACAAAATTTTTAATACTACAATTGCAACAAAAAGAGCCACTTTGCGAAAGATTGTAAAGCTTCAAAGAAAATTAGAGGCAAAGAATAGGATAAAGATACAGAAAAAAACAAAGATA
>NW_012077935.1:0-1032 GCF_000956235.1 Wasmannia auropunctata
ATATATCTTTATGCATGAGGAATTCTGGAGGCATCACGCGAGAGGCAGATTGCGCGAGGAAACGTAAATGCGTCGCGCTGTTCATATTACGGAATATCGCCTTTCCTTATCGCAGAAGCAATGATATACGTATATTGATTTGACAGTGGCATAATGTCGTGTTCGACGGCGTTCGCCAATGCGACTCTTATCCCCTGCGAATCCGACGTTCGATGAGTCGTCTTCGATGGCGCTCGCCCCCACCGTCCGTCACCGACGTTTTATCGCGCTCATTATCTCGCTCATTCTATTCGTCCACCGAGATTTACATTTCACGCGTGTGCGATCGATCGTGTGTCTCCGCGATTCCGTTCGCGTCCCGGAATTCCCCGTGCCTCTTATATTAGTCAACCGGCGAGAAATAAACAGAGAGGAAAAAGAAGAGCGATGTCGATGATGCTCCGGGCGCGCTGAATAAAAATAGACGCGAGAACGCGTGAGGGCGAGAGACGCGCGCGTGATCTATTCGGGATTCCGCGTTCGGCGCACAAAGAATGCTCGGCGTTCGACGGGGGCAAATATCAGGCATGCCCGTGTCGACCCGCGCGCACGAACGTATGTTCACCATCGTGTGAGGGTGAGAGGAGGGAGGGGAGGGGGTTATATGCAGTTTCAGTTTTATCTCGAATTGTACATGCAACGATTTACGATAAAAGTCATGTGTAAAGAACCTATGAAAAGGCGAATTTCATAAGGTTTGATTCGAGATCTGCTATTGCTTTTGTTGTTAAACCTTGGGACTTTATAACGACCTGAGATAAACCCAACTCGCCATGACGGTCGAATCGACTGAAAGAGCCGCTTTTTGCCATTCTCAATCTTCCTTGCTCGACGGCTGAGAGAGGAAGGTGTAAAAAAAGGAAGAAGACGGCGAGAGTCGAAAAATCTTATTCTGAAGTTACCTGAAATTGACTGCGCGGAGATTAATATCCCGCCGGTCAATCTCCGAGATATATAAATGCTGTTCGTATGCCGTCTTCTGCTTGAAAGAAT
>NW_012077936.1:0-1038 GCF_000956235.1 Wasmannia auropunctata
AGAGAGAGAGAGCAATGGATCCTATTAGATTTCGCCGACCTTACGACAAACGCTGTCATTAACATCCAATTGCGATCCCCTCGGGAACCCGGGGAGGGGGGAATCGAGAGGAGAGAAAAAGAGAGCGGGAGCAGAATAAGATCGACTGGAACCAGTCGCTTCTTTCCAGACGCGATTCCCAAGGATTTCCTACGTGCGCTATATGTATAATGCACTCTCATGCCCCGGTAAGTGCAAGGCACGCACAAGGTCGCAGCAGCTTCGGTCATGATACTGTTCTTATCGCGATCATCTCGGTCGACATTATCACGCCGGCGACGTGTGAAGATCAGTGCGCGATGAAGAGCATTACCCCGCGATGTGTATAGGCCCTCCCGCTTCTTATTGAAGTTACCTGTTGCTTATATAAATAAAAGATAATAGACGCGCGCGCTGTGTACTATTCGCTTCGAGGTCACGCGTCGAGCGTGTAATCAAATTAATCGGGTTGGAGGCTACCTCGTATAATCGTATAATTGCACGCCGATGACGAACCTAATTGGTTATCGACTGGTTCGACACTTATTGCAACCGCGTCACTATTATTTCAATCGACTGCGGCACGTCTCTCTCTTTCTACCACAACGGATGTTTAAAAGCACGTGAGAAGACTGCGATTCATTCGCCCGATTCGCCGCGTCGGGCTTGTCGAAGTAAGAATGCACGATTCAGCGAGTTTCGCCTTAAAGCGGCGGCCGCTTTTCCGACCGACG
Organism: Wasmannia auropunctata; assembly: GCF_000956235.1. Taxonomy (NCBI): domain Eukaryota; kingdom Metazoa; phylum Arthropoda; class Insecta; order Hymenoptera; family Formicidae; genus Wasmannia; species Wasmannia auropunctata. Next base: position 753 of record NW_012077936.1, read on the forward strand.
AAGCGAAAACAGGATTCTAATTCAGGAGCATCGCGAGACTAAGAAGCCGTCGCCACCGCCACTACTACACACCACTACACTATCGTGATCATTTATCGGGATTGCAGCGTGGGTCTCCGTCATTTTCCTTCACGCGCATAATCGCCGTCCCGCTGCTTCGTCCGTCGGGTATCGTCGGGTAATTAATAGAGAGAGAACTCGGTCATTTCCACATGTGCGAACATGCATTCAAGACAGTAATCGCACTCGCATCGTTTTATTATCGTATGCCGTCTTCTGCATGACA
>NW_012077937.1:0-1238 GCF_000956235.1 Wasmannia auropunctata
CCCGCCGCATCAGCAACTTATGGAGCACATTAATAAACTCGATCGCCATTACCGTGATGACACGATATACGGGTACTTCGCGAACACCCGGTGGATGCGAAGCGAGTAAGTAGGTCCGCCGCTTTACATTTATCTCGGTGTAACCGGCCGCCGCATCGAGGGAGAGAGAGAGAGAGAGAGAGAGAGAGAGAGAGAGAAAGTGCACGGGATCGGGTGCAGCATCCTAAACTTTCACCGCGCTGCACGGTGAGCCGGCGCGCTTCGTTCGAATAGCGATTTAATGACAGTTAAAAGCAAACGAGCGTTCGCCGATACGATTACTCCCGTCCCCTCTAGCGGTTTTATTCTTTGCGTATTCCCCCATTTTGGCCGTTGTGTTTGGCGCGACAGATTCTTCTTTACGATTAGATCGCTCTGTTTTCGGTAATTTCGCGTAACGGTCGTAAGTATTTTAACGATGAAAAGACGTAAGACTGCGATCGTTATCGCGCGCGAGTCCTGTATTATCGCGAATGTTTAATTATTTCCGTCGGTCTGAGTGACCGCGGATCGGTGAGCGGATCTCCATTAAATGGCCCCGTTAGACATTCAGTTACTAATTAAAAATCGGTAGAAAGCCTGTTTCTTCGATTTCGCGAAATTCTCGCTGACAATCGGGGCCAAGAGCTAAGTATATCTTTTCACGTTGATCGCCGCCTCTGCTGCCTCGCTTGTCTGAAATTGAATAAACGACACCGCGCTGCTGTCGCGGTTAAATAATCATTATCGAATTATCGTGCCATTGTTAGAATCACACTGAGCTCCGCTTAAATACACCAGTGATATCGATCGTTTTAATGAATTTTATTAGTAATCACCACGGGTCTCGGCCCGATAGAAGAAATTTAAATCGTTAGAGTATAGCGAAATAATTCCCACGAAATTCGCGCCACGATAAGCGATACGATATACTCAATCCCAAGGGACAACCAACAATTGACGTAATCAGGACGATCAAATAGAGCGATAGTCAATTTACTGATGCGCGTTTAGTTATCGGTACCGTGATTATTTCGACAGACAGATGATATTTCAAATGATCCGTGCGTTTTACCGTGTGCATCTCGAGTGTGTCGGGCGATTGATTCACCTGGCACGAGTTATTCACCCTTTCCCGACGTTTACGCACTCACACACGCACGCGCGTACGCATGCACACGACGGACGACACGCAAACGCGACGACGACGACGACGACGA